>NW_027070109.1:176925-187047 GCF_002906115.3 Quercus suber
TTTGGAATTTAACTTTTTTTTTTTTTTTTTTTTTTCATAAGACCTTTAGTTTTAGTTGTGGATGATTTTAGTATGATATTTTATTTTAACCTATAAAGAATTAACATATCAACGATTGCAAAAATATTGTGACAATTTATTGTGTTCATGAAAAAAAGAGTTGACAGAATATTACCCCGAAAAAAAAAATCAGAAAAAAGAAAAAAGAAAATAGAGCTAAAAAAAAAAAAAAAAGACTCACCAAAGCACTGTTGCCGCCTACAGTGCTTGCACAGTGAAAATGTTATTTGCATAGTACCGAGCACTTACAGCGGCATAGCCGCCTTTTATAATATACTAGCATTTGCTGCAGTGCAAGACATATTGCTGTCCCAGTAGTGAGAAAATTAAATATGATTTTATGTGTAAAATCGTGAATTTTGGCTCACTCAATTCGATTATATTAAAAAAAGAAGTTTAATGTAGCTCACCCAATAAACCAAAAGCACTGTAGCTCCAGTGCTGATCTATCAATAATAGTTTACTTATTGATTTGTGTAAACGTAATGTTAAAAGGTCGGATTTAACATTTTTTATTTGATATATAGAAACTAGATTCAACAATTGTGGAAAATATTGTGATAACAATAAGTGTTGTAACATTTTTAAACATTTATTTTCAGTTGTATTGGCTACAGCCTCATATTTTATATTTTATATTCGACTTGTAAAGAAATTGACACATCAATAATTGTGGAAATTTGTAAAATTTGGTAGTCAGATAACAATATAAATTGCCAGTTTACATCAATTTAAAGAAAAGAAAAAAAAAAAAAAAAAACACAAACCCATTCTAAAAAAAAAAAAATGACTAACTAAACCAAAGCACTGTTCTAGCTAAGTGCTACACAGTGCAAAAAACTGGATGTAAATGCAAGACCTGTTCGCGCATTCGCGCTTTTATATAAACATTATTTTTAGTTGTGGTTGGTCATAGTTCATATTTTATTATTTTATTTCGATTTGTAAGAAATTGACAAGTTAATTATGAAAAATATTGTAAAATTGTTGTGTCAGTATAACAATATATATATATATATATCAACTTACATAAATATTTAAAAGGAAAAAAAAAACACAAACAAATTACTAAAAAAAAAAAAAAAATTACGCACAGTAGCTAAAGTGCCTCTTGGTACTATAGCGACCGTGCAAAAATACTGTATTAATAAGTGTCACAACATTTTCACTAAACATTTATTTTCAATTGTGGTTGGTCACAGTTTTATGTTTTATTATTTTATTTTGACTTCATAAGAAATTAACACCTCAATAATTGTGAAAATATTATGAAATTTGTTGTGTCAGTATAACAATATATATATAAAAAAAAAGTAAAACGGAAGACTGAAAAAAAAATGTAACTACTGTAGCTACAGTGGTGCTTGGCACTGTAGCTACTTTGTAAAACTTAAACAAAAGGGTTAAAAAAAAAAAAAAAAAGCACACAGAAACCAAAGCACTGTTGCAGATACATTGCTGCACAGCGAAATACGTTGGGTGCACAGTGCCAAGCACTATAGCGGGCATAGCCATTTTTATATATTTGTAAGAAATTGACATGACAATAATTATAAAAATATTGTAAAATTTGTTATGTCAGTATAACAATATATATACGAGCTTACATAAATATTAAAAGGAAAAAAAAAAACAAATAGATTACCTAAAAAAAAAAATTAGGCACTGTTGCTACATGCCGCTTGGTACTGTAGCTACAATGCAAAATACTATACTAGTAAGTGTCACAACATTTTCACAAAAATATTTATTATCAGTTGTGGTTAGTCACAGTTTCATATTTTATTATTTTATTTTGACTTATAAGAAATTAACATCTCAATAATTGTGAAAATATTGTGAAATTTGTTGGGTCAGTATAACAATATATATATAAAAATAATAAACGGAAGACTTAAAAAAAAATGTAACTACTATAGCTACAGTGCCGCTTGGCACTATAGCTACTGTGCAAAACTTAAACAAAACTGGTTGAAAAAAAAAAAAAAAAAAAAAAAAGGTGCCTCATGAAAAGCACTATTGCCGCTACAGTGCGTGCACAGTGCAATACGTTATTTGCAAAGTGCCGAAGCACTGTAGCGCCTTAGCCGCTTTTTATATATACTAGCATTGGCTACACGTGCAAGGCACGTGCTACCCTAGTAGTGAGAAAATTAATATAATTTTATGTGTGAAATCGTGAATTTTGGTCATTCAATTTGATTATATTAAAAAGAATTTAATGTAGCTCACCCAATTTTGGCTCACCCAATAAACCAAAAGCACTGTAGCTCAAGTGCTATCCATCAATAATAGCTTACTTATGATTTGTTATGAAATTAATGTTAAAATGTTATGGATTTAACATTTTTATTTGATATATAAGAAACTGAAATTTCAACAATTGTGAAAATATTATGATAACAATAAGTGTTGTAACATTTTTTTAAACATTTATTTTCAGTTGTAGTTAGCTACAGCCTATATTTTGTTATTTATTTCGACTTATAAGAAATTGACACATCAATAATTGTGGAAATATTGTGAAATTTGTTGTGTCAGTATAACAATATAAATGTCAGCTACATCAATATTTAAAAAAAAAAAAAAAAACACAAACCCATTACAGAAAAAATGAAATGACTAACTAAACCAAAGCACTGTTAGTAGTGAGGTGTACTTACAAATGTAAGGTGATTCCCACGCAATGGTACAGAAGGGTCCCCAAGATCAGGCTACCCCGACTGAGGCTACTGACTCCCTGCCCGGGAGTGTAATATGACCATGAAAACCCCCTTTTTTATTCTCAAAAAAAAAAAAAAAAAAAAAAAAAAAAAAAAAAAAAAAAAAAAAAAAAAAACCAAAGCACTGTTCTAGCTACAGTGTTGCACAATGCAAAAACACCAGATGTACAGTGCCAAGACACTGTGCACACATTCGTGCTTTTATTATAAACATTTTTTTTAGTTGTGATTGGTCATAGTCTCATATTTTATTATTTATTTCGATTTGTAAGAAATTGACACGTCAATAATTGTGAAATATTGTAAATTTGTTGTGAGTATAACAATATATATACCAGCTTACATAAATATTTAAAAGGAAAAAAAAAAACTCAAACAAATTACTAAAAAAAAAAAAATTAGGCACGGTAGCGACAGTGCCTCTTGGTACTGTAACTACCGTGCAGAAATACTGTATTAATAAGTGTCACAACATTTTTACAAAACATTTATTTTCAGTTGTGGTTGCCACAGTTTCATATTTTATTATTTTATTTGACTTATAAGAAATTAACACCTCAATAATTGTGAAATTTGTTGTGTCAGTATAATAATATATAAAAAAGTACAAACAGAAGACTTAAAAAAAAATGTAACTACTGTAGCTATAGTGCCGCTTGGCACTGTAGCTACTGTGAAAAACTTAAACAAAAGGATTAAAAAAAAAAAAAAAACTTACGAAACCAAAGCACTGTCGCAGCTACAGTGCTGCATAGTGAAATACGTTGGGTGTACAGTGCCGAAGCATTGTAGCGGGCATAGCCGCTTTTATATATTTGTAAGAAATTGACGTGACAATAATTATGAAAATATTGTAAAATTTGTTGTGTCAGTATAACAATATATATACCAGCTTACATAAATATTTAAAAGAAAAAAAAAAACAAACAAATAGATTACTTAAAAAAAAAATTAGGCACTGTAGCTACATGCCGCTTGTACTGTAGCTATCGTGCAAAAATATTGTACTAATAAATGTCACAACATTTTTACAAATATTTATTTTCAGTTGTGTGGTCACAATTTTATATTTTATTATTTTATTTTGAATTATAAGAAATTAACACCTCAATAATTGTGAAATATTGTAAAATTTGTTGGGCCAGTATAACAATATATATAAAAAAAATACAAACGAAAGACTTAAAAAAATGTAACTACTGTAGCTACAATGCCGCTTGGCACTGTAGGTATTGTGCAAAACTTAAACAAAAGGGTTGAAAAAAAAAATGAAGATAAGTGCCTCACAAAATGCATTGTTGCCTTTACAGTACGTGCACAGTGCAATACGTCATTTGCACAGTGCCAAAGCATTGTAGCAGGCATAGGCGCTTGTAAAATTTGTTGTGTTAGTATAACAATATATACCAACTTACATAAATATTTAAAAGGAAAAAAAAAAAAACAAATAGATTACTTAAAAATAAAAAAATTAGGCACTGTAGCTACATGCTGCTTGGTATTGTAGCTACCGTGCAAAAATACTGTACTAATAAGTGTCACAACATTTTTACAAAATATTTATTTTCAGTTGTGGTTGGTCACTGTTTCATATTTTATTATTTTATTTTGACTTATAAGAAATTAACACCTCAATAATTGTGAAAATATTATAAAATTTATTGAGCCGATATAACAATATATATATAAAAAAAAATACAAACGGAAGACTTCAAAAAATATAACTACTTTAGCTACAGTGCTGTTTGGCAGTGTAGGTACTGTGCAAAACTTAAACAAAAGGGTTGGGGAAAAAAAAAATGAAGATAAGTGCCTCTCGAAAAGAATTGTTGCCGCTACAGTATGCGCATAGTGCAATACGTTATTTGCACAGTATTGAAGTACTGTAGCGGACATAGGCGCTTTTATATATAAGAGGAGAAGACACGTATTTTTTTTTTCTCTCTTTGCTATTTTTGGTAGGACCATAAAACATATCACCAGAGTAAAATTGGATTGGTCGACCCCTAAAAAATTATTGTTCTCCCAAAATTCCAACCAGTTCGCTCTCTATCTCTCTCTCTCTCTCTCAGCACATTAATTATCGGCTGGCCTGTTAATAAACCATGCAACAGCAGCAGCCATATAATACAGTGGTGTAAGGCTGAACAACTTTAGCTAGTAGGTAAGGTTTATGTACAATACAATTGTCTAGCCGTATTTTAGGTGGGAAGTCAATGATGGCCGTTGTTAGAGAAATAGTGATGCTTTGGCTAGCAATACTATCCATGTACTATGTAGTCGTGTTGGTTAAGATAATGACAAAATACTTAATTTTCCCTTTTCTTTTATTTCAAATTAAAATTTTACTTACAATATTTGTGAAACTTTTATTTTATGGCATATTTAGATCAAGATAGTATGTTTATACCATTTTACACTATTTGTAAATAAATTTTGATGGTTACAAGGAATGTCAAGACTTATAACAATATGGGCCCTTTTAATAAGATAAATGCATTTTCTTCTTATATTCTCAATATTTGCAAAATTTCAAAATGATTTAGAATCAATAATTATCACATCTATAAAAAGTGTAAATTTTAAGTTTTTGTATTTTAAAATTATGCATAAAATATGAGTTATGGATTGAATAGTAAACAATATTTGACTCATACAAAATTTGTTATGAGTGTTAAAAACATAAAGGACATATAATTTAATATTGTGATTTTTAAAATATTAAAGTAAATACAAAATTATTAAGTGGTATAATATTATTTAGAGTTATACTAAGCTTAACTTGGTCATATATAAATCTGATTACTTTAAAATGGATCAAAATTTTAAGAATCTCACTATTGGATTATATGTTTTCTATGTTCTTAAAATCATGCCAAATTTTGTACCAATTGCATACTATTTTACTATTTGATTTAGAAATTTAGGGGGTGTTTGGATTTCTAGTTTTCATAACTCATAACTCTGTTTCCATAACTCATAACTCAAAAATGGTGGGACCCATGACTCAAAAGCTTGTTTGGATTTCAATAACTCTGTTTCCAGTTTTTGTTTGCATCACTCAATTCTTTAATTTTTAAGTGATGAGTTATGAAAACTGAAAACACATTTTAGCTGTTTTCAGTTTCTATAACTCTGTTTTCAATGACATTTTTGTAATTAAATATACATGGAGGGACCCACTGTCTGGGTCAATCACAACTTTTGACCTTTTTTTTTTCTTCTCCACTTTTCTTTCTTCTCCATTGTCTCCGTTGGCTAGGTTCTTTCTTTCTTTTCTTTTTTTCTTCTTCTTTCACCGGTCTCCGTTGGCTGGGTTCTTTCTTTCTTTTTTTTTTTTCTTTTGCAAGTATTCAAAGTATGAGAAAAAAATATAATCTAGCGGTAGAATTCTCAAAATTCACATTCAATAAAAACTCTCTCTCTCTCTCTCTCTTCTCTCTCTCTCCATCTCTCTCTCAAGTTTTTTGATATAAGATAGAATTCTACTCTAGCCTAATCTAAATGTATATGTGTGTGAGGTTTCTCTCCTGAAGTTTGAACCCGCGCCCTTGCCCCCACACCTATAGGCACTTTACTTGTAGAGTGACTATCGCACCAAAGGTGTGCGGTGGTCTCTTTCTCAATTGTAATACTTGATGTATTTGAACTCATGTATGTTATATAAGGAAATAACTCGGGCCAACGAGACTAGTAAGGATTAGTTGATGGGTTTGAGACAACTTTAATGAGCTACATCGTGCATTTAAAAACGCTATTCATGCATTTTCGTGTAAGCAATAAAAGAAGGGAAATGTGACTCTTATTTTTGATGCTGGTTTATTATTAGGTAAACAATCAATCGTCCAGTTTTTGGGGGAAAAAAAAAAAAAAAGCTCATACTCTTGTTTAAGATTTTTTTTTTTTAAATTTTTTTTTAATTTCAAGTAAGTTTGTACAAACATTTCAAAATAAATCTCCCCTATTGGTATACGAGTAAGAGACTCCTGTAATTCTTTTTCGCGTTTTGGTATGGTGGCGAGTGGCGACCACAATTTGGTGAAATCAATACCAGCTGGTTGTTCACTTGTCGTTTGTTATACATGAGTTAGCGTACTCCAAAATTAATCTTCAATAAAGAGTATTAACTTTGTCAAAAACGGGATTTGCTTTTGGAATCAAAATTAAAGAACGTGTGACCAATTGGACACTGATAGCATATTAATTCCATGAAATTAGTGTCTGCCCCATTAAGAACATTAAGAACCAAACCATAGCACCCNTTTTTTTTTCTTGGTGAGTTTGGGTACTGGGGTTAAAGAAAAAGAAAAAAAAAAAAAAAGGCTGCACAGTTACAGGTAGGGGCCCACAAATAGTTGAAAAATATTGAGTAATGACAAGTAAATGATGTGCCAAACAGGGTAGGTGTTTTAAGTGATGAGTGACTAAAATGAGTGAGGAGTGATGAGTGATCATTAAAAAAAATAATAAAAAAAAAAACCAAACAAGGCCTTATATTTTATGCACAATTTTAAATACAAAAACTTAAAGTGGTAAACATTTGATTGATGATATAAGTATTGATATTAGATTATTTTGAAATTTTGCAAGTATTTCAAAGTATGAGAAAAAAATATAATCTAGCGGTAGAATTCTCAAAATTCACATTCATAAAAACTCTCTCTCTCTCAACATTAAGAACCAAACCATAGCACCCTTGAGCTTAACTTTCATACAATATACTAGCTTCTTGTAATAAGTTCTCAATGATTTGATGGAGGGTTGACACTTGACACCCAGTTTTTAATGTGCTTCATTTAGTAGACCAATAGGACTAAAAATCAATTTTATTTCACGAAATGAGACCCATGAAAGCAAATTTAGCGTACAATGAAATTGCACGCAATTGCTTTGAATGAAAGACATTGGTGATATCATTATCATACTGTTAATATTAATGAACTCTAATATGCTCAATTAGAAGGAAACTCAAATCTTTCCAAATGTTGAAATGCATATTTTGATTACCCACTTAAAAGTCATTTCAAAATGCTAATGAAAACCTTCTACGACTACCTAGAACCGTAGGCTTAATTAACATGTAAGCTCATCTATAATTTTAAAAAAAAAAAAAAAAATCATCTAAGCTACATCCTATAGTATTTAAGAAGAAACTTAAGTCCTATCGATGGATCGGTATTGATGTTAAATCTATAAGAAAAAAAAAAAGTCTGCTGAATCTGCATGTGTTCCAAGGAAGGAGGCTTAGGATTAAAGAAATTAGAAGAATGGAACAAAACTACAATCATAAGGCATCTTTGGAAATTTTTTTTTTTTTTTTTATTTGTTTTGTTTTGGATGGATAGCTTGGTGAAAATACGTCTTAATTAAGGAGTAGAGCCTTTTAGACTATTTCAAGTCGTAATAAGGCCTCGATTTAATATCAATTCCATGATCTTTCTTAAAGCATAATATGAGACAAATAAATGAAGAATACTATTTTTATTTGACATAGCATTTAGCAACCTAAGGAGCCAGCCATTAATTCGGAAATTTGGTTATAGAATAGTGTACGATTTTGTAAATATAGGAGTTGCTAGGGTTTCTAATATTTTGAACACTGGTGAATAACAACTCTGATAAGTGTTGGGGTTCAAATAATATTATCACCAAAATTACTAATCAAAAGCACTCACACATAAGAACACAAATATTTACATTAAAAACCCTTTCTCTTTCAAGGGAAAAACTATGAGACAAACTTCAAATAATTTTATTATTATCAAATTAATTGTAATAATAATTCTCAAGTTTATGCCTAACTTGAAATTTACCAAATACAATAATAAATCATTTTGTGTATGTCTCACAACTAAAGAAAATCACATTGTTTTCTTTTCTCTTACACGCACTAATTATTTCTCTTAAATATGACAATACTTTGCTCTCTCCTCTCTAGATTTATTCTCTTCTTCTTTCTCTTTTTCATGTAGCTTTCCTTGGTTGTTTCCCACTCTATGCAACACACCCACTCCTTGCTTTTATAAGCAAGTTAACTGTCTCACACTTCTTTTTCCCAGTAGCATATGGATTCCTAATACAACTTGAGTTAGGACTCTTCTTAAGCTTGGACAACATGCTCATTGATTGAGCTTTCACATGGGCTAGACTTTGTGCATGTGGTGCACCCAAAAATCTCCCCCTCTAGCCCACCAATGGGAGGAGATCTTTAATCTAACTCTTCAATTCTGATCCATGTCAATCAAGCCACACCAGACATGACCTTCTGCATTATCTTCACTAGCACTAAGAATACATCATCAATGTCAATACCTTTCATTCTTAAATAATTAATCTCATCTTGGATTTCCGTAATCCAATCCTTTGGCTCCCTCTCATCAGATCTCAAATATTTTCAAAACTAACAATTCGATGTTCTCTAATAGTCCTCTTCTCACAAGGTTCAACAATTTCTAGTGGAGGATATTGCTCCTCTTGCTCAAGGCCTCCAAGATCCATCACTTCAGGCAATTACCTAAATTTATTATTAAAAAAAAAAAAATCATGCCCAGAAAAAAAAAAAATTCACATCTAGTTAACCCCTTTTCTTTTTATTCTTTTTTTGGGAAACCTTCTACATAAATTTTATTGAAAAACTGGAAAATGAACACTTAAAACATGAAATATATTTGAAGCCAGATTCCATCAAACATCAAGGGAAAAGAAAGTCTAATTCTCCTAGTTAAGGCATGTACTATAACATTACTCTACCACCAACAACCTTTAAAGATGCGTGTCATTTTATGAAATTTGGAAATGAGGGTCATTTTACCAAATCTCAAGATTTTTTTTTTTTTGAATTCAAGGAGATTTGATATACTTTACCCTTAAAAGTTTCTATATGAATAAAAAGGTAATGCTAAATATACTTAAACACTACATACATACCATCACTACCATACCCATTTAAGGCTAATTGTGATTGATGAACATCACTACCATACCTCTTAAGACTAATTGTGATTGATGAACATATCATACATCACTACCATACCATTTAAGGCATTTTTTTAGCTGGTGCTCTTAACACCCGTTAAGATTGTGCTAAATATACTTAAATACTTTTTCTTTTAACGAGATCGAGCAAAAAAGAGAGTTGCAAGTTCGTTTCTTCTAATGTCATAAAAGTATAAGAAAAGAGATTGAAACAAGATTGCAAAATAGCATTAAATGCTTCCTTATTGAATGGCCTAAGGCGTCCATTAATCAGACTCAACTTGTAAATCTCATCACAACTTACCACTATAGCAAAGTCAAGTGATTGAGGGTGGGCGTAGCATGAAAAATCAAAGCTAATAGT
>NW_027070109.1:187403-193516 GCF_002906115.3 Quercus suber
AAATTTAATTAAAAAAAAAAAAAAAACAACCCCAAAAAAAAAAAAAAAAAAATTCACATCCAGTTAACCCCAAAAAAAAAAAAAATGAAAAACAAAAGACTTGTATACATGCTAAGGATGCACAAGAAAAATATTGCAAACAAAAAAGGTCTAGCACGTAAAATAAAAGAAAAAAAAATAAATAAATACTAACAAGTCTAGCACGTAAAATGGAGGAAGGGTAGTTCAGTTATTGACTGCAACTATTCCTCACTTCTCAATTTTCTCTTCAAAATAGGGAGATAGAATTTTGGTGGATTCGAGGAGAAAATACCTAGATCTCACCAATTTTCTATCATCCCCTCATTTCTAACCAAACATCTATAAAATCAGTTTGCTCTTCACTTTTTTTTATTCTATTTTCTATCCTCACAATTTCACCCTAACCACATGAACTCTTGCTGAGATGCTCTAAAGGCTAATCCTCTTTGGTTCCAAAAAGTGGTACATTCACTTTTCATTTTCTCTTTTCTATATTTAAATCCTAAAATGGAATATAGAAAAAAGAACCCATTTTCTTTATTTTATTTTCTATCCTCACAATTTCAACCCAACCACATGAACCCTTGTTGAGATGCTCTAAAGGCTAATTCTATTTGGTTCCAAAAAGTGGTGTATTCACTTTTCATTTTCTCTTTTTTATATTCAAATTCTGAAATTGAATATAGAAAAAATGACTTATTTTCACATTTAAGGGTGTTAGTTGTTTTGAATTCATTAATTTGGGTATAAAATACAACATAATCGAGTTTGGCATTGTTTTCTATTTCAAAAAAAAACTTTTTTCACTTACACACACTCACATCAATGTGACCCATTGTGTTTTTACAATATTTACAAAATTGCCACTGTATTTATTTTCTATGAGAATTTATACGCTAAAAAGATATTTTCATTTTTTGTATCCAAATCTTTAGGTTCCTGAAAATGAAAATTGAGGAAAAATTCTTACATCCAACAGATTTTTTTGTGATAAGTCCCACAAAAAATTGAAAATAAATTAAAAAAATATTAATTTTTTCAGCTAACCAAATATCCTCTAATCTTCATTAGTACATTTGCTTCCGCCAAATTCAAAGGTGTACGGTGCCACTGCCAAGTGCCAACTAATGATATGACTAAAAATGAAATCACGTGTTTTGGGTTTATTCCGGTCCATCCTACAACAGTCGAACTTTTGTTGCTTCTGGTTTGAGCTTCATTAGTCTAATTATCGTGAGAATCACCGCTCTCAATTGTTTCATTTACTACCCCTTTTAGGAGCAAAGTTTTTTTAATTATGATGAAAAGTCAAACTTTTGGCAAAAAGGGAAAAAATTGCAAGTTACTCTACTTAATTTAAGCTTATTCAATGAGATTTTTTCCAATGAGATATGCCTCTCTCTATCTCTCTCTCGGTTGAATTCTGCGATATGTTAAAGTCCTTTTGGATGGGGCGATATATTATTATTAAGTTGTGGATGGAAGATGCTCTCTTACAGTTCTTTTCTTTTGTTTCTGTATACTCTAATATTTTCTTTGAATAAAAGGCACTTCTTTGATTCTCAAAAAAAAAAAAAAAAAAAGTCGTACACAAGATACAGTAACTCAATCTTATTTTGAGTTTCAACTATGCCTCCCTCTCCAAACTACAACTATTTATACTTTTTTTTTTTATTTTGTGAATTTCCTTTTTATATATTTCTTGGTAATATACTTCTTTTATACCCTTTTACAAATAATACACTATTAATTCTTTTATATATTGAAATTCATTCAAAAAAATAGAAAGAAAATATTTCCTATTTATTAATATCTTTTAAGATTCAAAATTTATACAGGGAAAATGAAGGTAAAGAAAAGAAAAAGGAAATTGCTTCAAAAAAAGAAAAAAAAGAAGAAGAAGAAGAAGAAGAAGAAGGAAATAAATAAATTAGGGAGGAGGGAAAAAAAGAACATTATTTTTTACATTTCAAAATAATATTTGAAAGATGCTATAGCAACCCTAGCAAAATATTTAGACCCTTTATTCAAAATATTACGGCTTGAACACTTAAAACTAAACTAAAAACTTAGTCCAATATATGTGTTTAGCCAAGTTTCATATTGCAAGAATGTTCAAGAATAAACTAAAGCATGCAAATAGCAATACGTAAATGCGGAAAATAAATCAAACCATACGAAAACACCAAGACATATTTTTGAAGAGGAAAACCCAATCATCTAGGTGGAAAAACCTCTCCATCGACCACCTGTCGGAAAACTCCACTAGCATGAATAGTTGTAGTACGTGGATGACTATTAAACCTCCAAGCTTATATCTCCATGTGTACATGAGCCCTCTAAGCTCTTGGTAGCAACCAACTTCTCCAAAAACAAGTTGCCTGAGGTCAAGAGATGACTCTAAATGCAGCTTTCATAAAATGTAGAGGTGTTCAAGTACTTTCTAGCCCAAATACAATTAAGCCCATAAAGATACATTATGAAAGCTCGGATTTGTGTGAAACACTAGAGCTTGTTTAGACCCCAATTTTAAAATTACGGCTTAATTGTTTTTACTCTAACTTATCTAAGTGTAAAACAAGAGTAAATGATGTGCAATTACTGGATCTACTCTCTAAGCCATAAGCAAGCAAGCAACAATAAATATAAAGCTTAAAGAGTAAGGGAAGAGATATGCAAATACTAGATGACACTAAGACATGTTATTGAAGAGGAAACTGAAGAATTCGGCGAAAAACCTCTCGGCGACCCTCCAAGTCAAAATAGATCTACTAGTGAATAAGTTGAAGTACACGAATAACAAAAGATCCTCCAAGCTTAGTCTACCTAATGTACTTGAGCCCTTCAAGCTCCTACTACCAACGAACTTCTCGGAGTCTTGTTTTCACTAACTTTTCTGAATCCTGCAATATCGCCCGATTGCATCCGCCAAGCCTCACGGCTTCTTTTGGAAAATCTCCAAAGCTTTCCAAACTCCAAAACACTCTCTACACTCTAAATATGTGTGAGTTGTATTTAGGTACAAATCTCCTCTCAAGGTATGACAATGGGAGAGGGAAGGAAAAAAAACTATAATGATTTTCTTTAAAGATGAGTAGCTCTCTCTCTAAAAGGTGGGTGTATTATGTTGTGTTGTAGAAACCTATCTAGGGTTTTCTCTCTGAATAGCCTCTTTTATTTTTTTGGGTAATGAGGGTATATATAGTATGGGTAAAGGGTAAGAGAGTTATACTTTAAATTCTCTAAGTAGAAAGTTTCGTAGGTACCTCACGAGATGGCCTGTCTCGCGAAATACAGCTTGACACTTGACTCTTCAACTTCCAGCATGTGCTTCTCACATGGCCTTTTCGCGAGAACCTTTACTTGTGAACTTCTTGCAAACTAGTCATGAAATTGCACTAATTTTCATTGTATGCTTGATTCTTCACCAACTTAATACTAAAATATAATAAATCCACAAAATACAGAGAAATAAATTAGTACAATTACAATACTTTTTTTGTCATGAAATAAAGCTAACATAAAACATAATTGTAAATCACAACTTAACACATTAATTGAGAGAATAATTATAAACAATTGTGCATGGAATTAAGCCAACAAACATGAATTTTATAATATTTAAAAATAATAATATGACCTCAAGTTCTTTATGTAATAATTTATTCTCATTCATAACAAATTGTCTGTACACTAAATTTGGGAATAATTACATATACTATAAATTTATGTAAGTTTTACATAGTTTTTATGTAATTATTAAAGACCCTTTCATTTATAAGTGAAATTTCAACTTTGAAAAAATTGAAAACTGCTTATTAATGCAGAAAACTGTTATGAGATCTGAGATGAGCTTTCCTTCACACAAGCTTAGGATTATCAGGAAGAGATTTCTTCAAGAACTTGATGATCATTTAATTGCTGTCATAAGAGCTTAAAAATACATAAACATGAGTGCTTATACTTGCGGGGGAATCTTAGAAAGAAGGAGTCTGTGGTCTCGAGCTTGCTCATGGTCATATCAGTAAGTTTCTACTGGTGTGTAGCAATAGAATGTTAGTGGTCTAAATTCTATTGTAAAACTTTCGATTTTTTCTATAGTGAATTCAAGTTTATCTTGAAGATAGCTAGGTTAAATCCTCCCCAGGTTTTTTACCGGTTTGATTTTTTGGGTGATCAGATCTTTGTGTTATTTTTTTTTTCGCTACTATACATGATATGATTGTTTGATTGTGATACCTAGATCTAAATTTGGACTAAGTAATAACTTGGTTAATTAACTAGGCTAATCCAATTGTGTTTTAAGAGTCTAAAAACAACAGATTCCAATAATATGATTGAAGAGAGAGAAGAGGAGATACTTGTTAATAAATACTAATATATTTGGTTTCATGTACATGTCTACAGTGGTTGGTATATACGAGAATTCATTATTTACAATTTCTAGAAAAATTTAACAATACATACCCGAATAAAGCTAATTTTGAGCGTACGTTGGTAAAATAGCCATTTGGATAATGATTTATCTCTTTTTACAATCACTAGTTGTATACCAAACAAAGAATTTAATTGTTCACATCCAATTCCCACTTATTTTTCTTTTTCCTTGTCTCCTTCGAATCCTGCCAAAACCCCACTGCTCTAACAGTATCTAATTTTTTGCACACGTATGATTCCATCTCTGTTAAAACAGTGAACTTGCACAAACCACAAACATGTTTTTATAATCCGACAGAGTTTTGAAAATGTCCTTTTTTTTTTTTGTTTGATAGTTCGAAAAAAGAAGAAGAAGCACGATTAACTCGTATTTTTTATAATTGAGTGTTTAGTAGTAATATTTCTTATTTTGATGCATCATTTTTAGTTTGATATTTCTCTTAATTTGAGAGTTCGATTGCATTGGAGCTTTCTTCTTCATGAGCCATGCATGATGCATCACCAATATATTACTTGAACTCCATATGCTGATTATATGTTCAACAAAATATTAAAACTTATGATTCTCATGGAAGCCACGAGTCATTTTATTTGCATTTGCATGGTACTAAAATTGCCCTTCATTTGTGCTCAATAGTCTAACATTTTGGTTTTGCATGTGTACTTGGTGTATGTTTGGATTGCACTGAAAAGAGGGGACTTGCGTGTCCGTATTTTTTTGTGTGGGTCTCGTGCACTCTTCATGGGACCGCAAGTACGAATTTCAGCAAATTTTTCTTTAAAATTGGATCCCACGATACTATTTACACATTTAAAAATTATTTTGCTACAGTGTTTTCAATTTTCAATAATAAACGATATCCAAATAGACCCTTTAGTGAACGTATAGATAGCGGCAAGTGTCCAGCGTTTGCGTGTACAGCGTTTTGTGCGTGGGTCCTGTGCACTGTTCACAGGACCCACAAACCTCTTTTTTAGCAAAACTTTCATTAAAAATGGGTTTTATGGCACTATTCACACATTTAAAAATTATTTTACTATAATGTTTTCAGTTTTCAGTAATAAGCAGTATTCAAATATACTCTTAATTTTTTTTTTTTTTTTTGGGAGGAATCGATAAGGATGTACATGAATCTAGTTCTCCATGTGTACTGACCGGATGGAACTTGACTGAACTAATATTGTCAAAATTGGTAGAAAACCAATTAATCACGGACCAATGATTACTATATATGGACAGGAAAGCTTGACTTCTTGAACCAGATCCTCTTGTGTTGTATCTAATGTAACTCTTGCCTCATAAATGAAATATGTATATATATATATATATATAATGATACATACATACATACATACATATATATATATATATATAAAGATATTAATTGTTTAAATTAAAGCAAAAACGAGCACTAGCATACTTAAAGGGAAAACAAAAGAAAAGAAAAAGAAGTTGAAATTGAGGGTCCGTTTGCAGACTTGATTTGTGCTGAAAGTTGCTGAACTGATGTTCCTGAAAACACTGTAGCAAATAATTTTTAAATGTGTAAATAGTGTTGTGGGACTCCATTTTAATATTAAATATTGCGTGAACAGTGCGTGAACAGTACATGAACATGAATTTGTCCCCCCAAAGTCAAAATGCCACCAAAAAA
>NW_027070109.1:193541-199710 GCF_002906115.3 Quercus suber
ATCTTGAGGGACAGATGTATAATAATATGGAAGTTAGAGGAACTAAAATTTTAGTGCGAATAGGACAAACCAAAAATAATATAGCAAATCTACTGCAACTTTACATATTAACATTACAAAAAAAAAAAAAAAAGTAATCTATATATAAAATGTGTGATGGGAAAAGCTATAGAAGGTTTGCTACAGTGGTTTTGGTTGTTCAATTTTCACTGTTTTGCTGGTAGCTTTTTTTTTTTTTAATTTTTTTTTTTTTTTTTGGTGAATATGTAAAGTTGCAGTAGATTTGCTATATTATTTTTGGTTTGTCCTGATTCGCACTAAAATACATTTTAGTTCCTCTAACTTCCATATTATTATACATCTGGTCCCTCAAGATTTAATTTAAACAATTAATATCTTTATATATATATATATATGTATGTATTATCATTATATATATATTATATATATATATATATATACATATTTCATTTATGAGGCAAGAGTTACGTTAGATACAACACAAGAGGATCTGGTTCAAGAAGTCAAGCTTTCCTGTCCATATATAGTAATCATTGGTCGTGATTAATTGGTTTTCTACCAATTTTGACAATATTAGTTCAGTCAAGTTCCATCCGGTCAGTACACATGGAGAACTAGATTCTTGTACATCCTTATCGATTCCTCCCAAAAAAAAAAAATTAAGAGTATGTTTGGATACTGCTTATTACTGAAAACTGAAAGATTATATAGTAAATAATTTTTAAATGTGTGAATAGTGCCGTAAACCCATTTTTAATGAAAGTTTTGCTAAAAAAGAGGTTTGTGGTCCTGTGAACAGTGCACAGGACCCACGCACAAAACGCTGTACACGCAAACACTGGACACTTGCCGCTATCTATACGTTCACTAAAGGGTCTATTTGGATATCATTTATTATTGAAAATTGAAAACACTGTAGCAAAATATTTTTAAATGTGTAAATAGTATCGTGGGATCCAATTTTAAAGAAAAATTTGCTGAAATCCGTACTTGCGGTCCCATGAAGAGTGCACGAGACCCACACAAAAAAATACGGACACGCAAGTCCCTCTTTTCAGTGCAATCCAAACATACACCAAGTACACATGCAAAACCAAAATGTTAGACTATTGAGCACAAATGAAGGGCAATTTTAGTACCATGCAAATGCAAATAAAATGACTCGTGGCTTCCATGAGAATCATAAGTTTTAATATTTTGTTGAACATATAATCAGCATATGGAGTTCAAGTAATATATTGGTGATGCATCATGCATGGCTCATGAAGAAGAAGCTCCAATGCAATCGAACTCTCAAATTAAGAGAAATATCAAACTAAAAATGATGCATCAAAATAAGAAATATTACTACTAACACTCAATTATAAAAAATACGAGTTAATCGTGCTTCTTCTTCTTTTTTCGAACTATCAAACAAAAAAAAAAAAGGACATTTTCAAAACTCTGTCGGATTATAAAAACATGTTTGTGGTTTTGTGCAAGTTCACTGTTTTAACAGAGATGGAATCATACGTGTGCAAATAATTAGATACTGTTAGAGCAGTGGGGTTTTGGCAGGATTCGAAGGAGACAAGGAAAAAGAAAAATAAGTGGGAATTGGATGTGAACAATTAAATTCTTTTGTTTGGTATACAACTAGTGATTGTAAAAAGAGATAAATCATTATCCAAATGGCTATTTTACCAACGTACGCTCAAAATTAGCTTTATCGGGTATGTATTGTTAAATTTTTCTAGAAATTGTAAATAATGAATTCTCGTATATACCAACCACTGTAGACATGTACATGAAACCAAATATATTAGTATTTTATTAACAAGTATCTCCTCTTTCTCTCTCTTCAATCATAATTATTGGAATCTGTTTTGTTTTTAGACCTTTAAAACACAATTGGATTAGCTAGTTAATTAACCAAGTTATTACTTAGTCCAAATTTTAGATCTAGGTTATCACAATCAAACAATCATATCATGTATAGTAGCGAAAAAATAATAACACAAAGATCTGATCACCAGAAAATCAAACCGGTAAAAACCTGGGGAGGATTTAACCTAGCTATCTTCAAGATAAACTTGATTCACTATAGAAAAAATCGAAGTTTTACAATAGAATTTAGACCACTAACATTCTATTGCTACACACCAGTAGAACTTACTGATATGACCATGAGCAAGCTCCGAGACCACAGACTCCTTCTTTCTAAGATTCCCCGCAAGTATAAGCACTCATGTTTATGTATTTTTAAGCTCTTATGACAGCAATTAAATGATCATCAAGTTCTTGAAGAAATCTCTTCCTTGATAATCCTAAGCTTGTGTGAAGGAAAGCTCATCTCAGATCTCATAACAGTTTTTCTGCATTAATAAGCAGTTTTCAATTTTTTTCAAAGTTGAAATTTCACTTAATAAATGAAAGGGTCTTTAATAATTACATAAAAACTATGTAAACTTACATAATTTATAGTATATGTAATTATTCCCAAATTTAGTGCTTACAGACAATTTTGTTATGAATGAGATAAATTATTACATAAAGAACTTGAGGTCATATTATTATTTTTAAATATTATAAATTCATGTTTTTGTTGGCTTAATTCCATGCCATAATTGTTTATAATTATTCTCTCATTTAATGTGTAAAGTTGTGATTTACAATTATGTTTTATGTTAGCTTTATTTCATGACAAAAGTATTGTAATTGTACTAATTTATTTCTCTGTATTTTGTGGGATTTTATTATATTGGGTTTAGTATTAAGTTGGTGAAGAATCAAGCATACAATGAAAATTAGTGCAATTTCATGACTAGTTTGCAAGAAGTTCACAGTAAGGTTCTCGCGAAAAGGCCATGTGAGAAGCACATGCTGGAAGTTGAAGAGTCAAGTGTCAAGCTGTATTTCGCGAGACAGGCCATCTCGTGAGGTACCTAAGAAACTTTCTACCTTAGAGAATTTAAAGTACTCAAATACTCTTACCCCTTTACCCATACTATTATACCCTCATTACCCAAAAAAATAACAAGAGAAAAAAAAAAAAAGGAGAAAACGTGAAGATCAAAACGCGCCGCAACAAAACTTGCAATCCAAACCCACACTGAATAAACTAAAGACACTATTCATGAGCTATTGACTCCTTTTATATAGTTAATAGATATCAATGCAACCAAATCATTTTTAAATTAAAGCTTAAACTTTAGGCATTCATCCAGCGTGCGCTGATATCGATTTACTTATTGTGTTACGAGAATCATATATCCACTTGAAAACCATTACTACACAATGCGGAATGCCCCCATTTTGGAAAGAGATGTATTCTGTTCATAATATTTTTATAACAAATTATAGGTAATTGGTTGTTATTGGTTCAAATTTGAATCTAATACTAAGATTACTTTTTTTTTTCTATAATAATAACAACCAGTAACAATGATTTGTTGTAAAAATATTGTGAAAATATTGTATACATATCATTTCTCTTTTGGAAAATCATTAGGTAATTTTATCACTTCGTGTTAGTTTGGATAGCAACGCGTTTGCGTTTGTGCTGATGTTTGCATTTTTTGGTTGGGTCCCGTGCACTGTTCACGAGACCTACAAGTACAAAAAAATGTAAATCTAACTTTAAACTGGGTCCTACGGCATTATTCACACATTTAAAAATTATTTTGCTATAGTATTTTCAGTTTTCAGCAATAAGCAGAATCCAAACAAACCCTTATTAGTAACACTGCAGTACATTTCGTGGCCCATGCTGACGTTGACATAGTGGCGGTGCAAAATTTTTGGAAAGTGGATCTCAAAATTATTAGTACCATGCAGAAATTTCGTCGCCACCTTTGTTATCAATTATCATCAACATCGTATCTTCATTGGGATTGACAAAAATGTGAGTTCCATAACAAAATAGTATACACAACCACAACTTTTTCTCAAGATTGACCACTAATAAGTAAAATTATAGCACGCAAGGCGCTTTGGATTTAGCCCGTCGACTTTGATCATAGAATAGGTCCTATGGCTTAAGCTGACGGGGTAAAATATGAAAGAAGCTGAAGATTCAAGAAACTGACGGACAGTGACCTGACAGGGAGAAAGTAACCTCACTCAGGAGGTAACGCCATCAAGAAGCTGACGCTGTTATGGTTGAAGGGAATAAGGAAAGTTGACGATCCTGAAGCTGACGGTCTTAGTGAAACTTTGGCTTGTATCCCACGCTTAATGTTAGTGTCCTACAAGGAAAGGATTCCGTAATATATGCTCATTAGGATTCCTATAAGGAAAGAACTTCTAGCCCATGGAAGAGATGGTCAACTCTCTACTACTATAAAAGTTCTAATACCCTCACAAATAAAGGTACGCATAATTGACCCTTCTCTAGCACTCTAGATTTGAAAAAGGTTTAACTTGACCTTCGGAGAGTATTTGGCTAGCACCATACCGATGCTCTCTGTTAGGTCTTCTCTTTTCTTTGTGCATGTGGCGTTTCGAGTGTGCAAGTATTGTGTGGCTCATTGGTGATATTTTTAGCATCATCAGTTGGCGTCGTCTGTGGGAAATTATATTTCACTTAAGCTTACGTAAGCCACACTACAGTTTCTCGGACAAAAGAGTTGCATGGTGCTCACCTGCTCGATGGCAACCACAAACGATGTTCAAAAAGAGGAACCACCCACAACTGGCCTCGAGAGACAAGTTCAAACTCTCGTCGCTACCGTGGAATGCCTCACCAAGCAAAACCACGACCTGGAGGAATAGCTGCGGCAGAAGAATGCACCACCGAACAACCAGAGAGATGATCAAGAGGGAACCAGCGCCGAGAGAAGGAACTAGGAGGTACCCGAAGGCTGTAATGTTCCGAACCAGCAGGAACGACAGGAGACCAACTGTCCCTTCGGTTTTGATGCTGCCCCACCTTACATGGTCGCGGAGATGCAATTGATGAAGGAAAGGATGGACCTTATGATGAATGCCCTTAAAGGGCGAGTATCTAGCGACCTCGACAATTTGGTTCACCGAACTGATTTGCCATTCACTACCTCTGTTAACTCCTTCCCCCTGCCCCAGAAGTTTTGCATGTCGCAGATTGAGAGCTACGATGGAACCAAGGATCCACTCGATCACCTGGAGACTTTCAAGACCTTGATGCATCTTTAAGGAGTAGCGGACGAGATCATGTGTAGGGCCTTCCCTACGATGCTGAAGGGCCCTGCGAGAATTTGGTTCAATCGAGTCTAAAGAAATGCCAAAGTCCGTATATCCTAGAAGGAAGGAGATTATGAGAACCTCATGAAAGTTTTGAAAAGAGGCTACATCTCACTATCTATGTTTGACTTTGGCCATATTGCAAATGATGCGCAGTACTTTGCCTCTGGTTTTACAACTTCACCTTTTTTTTCTTATGTATCTATTGTAATTCTGTTGCTCATTTACTTGCAAGGCGAACAGTTTTTTTTTTTTTTTTTTTTTTGTTAGTTTGGATGGTAGATGTGCCGACAGACGTTTAATTTGTATTTCAAGCTAATTTGAACAACCCCCTTAATAATATGGACTAAACTTCTTCTCAAAAAATAAATAAAAACATGCCAAGCCGAACGAGAAAGCCACATAATTTTGCTAGTCTAGCTGACCTTAATTGGTTCGCAATACGGCAATTTCGGAATGAAGCCAATGTGAAAACTACAAACCAATTGGAAGGTTTTCTTTTTCTTTAAATAAATGTGAAATAAATAGTATATTTTAATGCTAATATTTTACTTATCACTAATAATATACACATATGATGTATGGATTAAGTAAAATTATACGTTATAATAAAAAAAGAAAAGTAAAATTATATGTTATTAGCAACAATAAAATAAAATTATATGTAAAATAAAAAATATTAATTATAAATAAATAAAAATGCTAAATCAAAAATTGCACTTTCTCACTTTGACTAAAATTTAATTTAGTCCTCTAATTTTACTTTTTTTCAATTAAGTCCTTCAACTTTCAAATTTATTCAATTCAGATCATTTGTTAGTCTTCATTAAAAAAATAAAAATAAATAACGATGTTTTGTTCTGCCAAATTTATGCTTTAGAGTATATTTTAATATTTTAAAATAAAAATAAATAGTATATTATAATTTTTTTTATTTAATGATAGAATA
>NW_027070109.1:199735-216468 GCF_002906115.3 Quercus suber
ACTGCACCCAACTCCATCAGCACCTTTAAAGAGCCGAGCACTAATTCACTTCGCACTTTATTGGAGGGCATCAGTACAAGAGTTTACTAGCATGCCTGATGAGTATCAAACAACGGGAGGATGAAACGCTTAGATCTTACATTGCTCGCTTTAATAAGGAAGCGCTCTCGATTGATGAAGCCAATGACAAAATATTCGTGGCAGCTTTTACAAATGGTCTGAAGAAGGGTAAATTCTTTTTTTCACTATATAAGAATGACCCGGAAAACTATGTTGGATGTGCTTTACAGAACCACCAAGTACATGAATGCCGAAGACGCTTTACTAGCTCACGAAGAAAAACCTAAGAAGAGAGAGAGGCAGGAAGATACCTGGCAGGAAAGAGGACGGAAGATGGCAAGAACCGAGAGCGAAGGGAGGATAGGCAGTCTAAGCCCCCTACGGGGAGATTCACAAACTTCACCCATTAACCACCCCAATCGACCAAGTCCTTATGCAAATCAAGGACGAGGGGACATTAACTTTCTCGGGAAAGCTAAAGGAAGATCCCAACAAGCAGTTTCGAGATAAATACTGCCGCTTCCATCGCAACCACGGACATGATACGGCCGACTGTTACGACTTGAAATAGCAAATTGAAGCCCTCATTCGGCAAGGGAATTGCAGAAGTCGTTAGTAAAGAAAGGGCAGATCTGCTCCCTCAAGAGCAAGCCCTCCGATGAGACAACAAACCCCAAGACAGCCTTTAAGAGACATAAGGATGATCGTAGGAGGCGCAGCAGCCAACGTCCTATCAAAAAGGGTTCGAAAGACTTATCTTAGAATGGTCCAGAATGTTCAGCTCACCGGCGTCATTCCAAAGATGCCACGAGTCGACAATCCCCTCATTGGCTTCTTGGAAGAGGATGCCCGACGCCTCCACCATTCGTATGACGATGCACTTGTTTTAGCATCCAGGTAAGGGACTATAACATGTATCGGGTCTTAGTCGACAACGGGAGCTCCGCGAATATTCTCTACTACCCTGCATTCCAACAATGCGGATCCAGCAGAGAGCAACTAACCCTGGCCAATGCTCCACTCGTCGGGTTCGGCGAACTAAAGTGTACCCCTTAGGTGCGGTCACATTGTTGGTTACCAATTGGAGATTACCCCTAAACAAATCACTAGGACGTTACATTCCTTGTAGTCGATTACTCCTCTGCCTACAATGCATTACAGGACGACCTACCCTTAACTCTTGAAAGGTTGTAGCTTCAACCTATCACCTGATGATTAAATTTCCCACTAAACATGAAGTAGGAGAATTGCAAGGGGATATATAGCTGCGCGTGAGTGCTACATTGCAATGCTGAAGATGGACGACCATTTGCAAGCCATGAGCATAGAAGAACAACGAACGAGGGCAGAACCCATAGAGAGGCTCGAGGAGATATCCCTTGACAGCTCCAGGATAGACAAGACCACCAGGCTCAGTACTCTCACCAGCCCAGTGATTCGCTCAACACTCATTACTTTCCTTAAGGAAAATCAAGACGTGTTCACCTGGAGCCATTTTTTTTATTTCTAATATAATATACCAGCACGATGTATGGATTCAGTAAAATTACATGTAGATAAAAATACATTAATCATATATAAATGAAATATTTTATAAACATTGTCAAAATTATTTTAATAATTAGCGAGTATTCATATGTAAAAAAATATATTAATTTTACGACATGTAATACATACATATATTGGGGGACAAAACTTAGGTACAGTATCTTAAATATTATTCCTTAGGTTCCCCTCTTAATTAAAAAAATACACTCTCATCTCATAAGAAAAAATTCACATGGCAGAATCATAAAATGGGAACTAAGGAACAACACCTAAGTATTGTACCTAAGTCTTGCCCTATATTGGGCTACTTGGTAAAAGCATAGTGAGTAAATTTTAATATTTTAAAACATAAATTATGATTATAATTAAATTAATTAAAGTGAAATTGAAATATGCTAAACTCACCCTAGCAAATGTTTAGAACCTTAAAGCAAGCTTTTTATGGCTAAATCAATTTTAACCTAAACTAATCAAGTTAGTCCAAGTGTAAGTGACTTAACCAATTTCCAAACAAACAAACTACACTACACAAGACATGGCAATATAGTAGAGTAGAGGAAATAAAAGGAAAAGCAAGCAAACCACACTAAATACCAAAACATGTTTAGGAAGAGGAAAACTTGAGCCCCGAGCATAAAAATCTCCCCCCCAACCACCCGTTAGAAATCTCCACTAGAATGAATAATTACAGTACATGGATGAACATAAACCCTCCAAGCCTATTTCTCTTAGTGTACTTGAGCCCTCGAATCTCTAGCTAGCTAGCAACTAACTTCACCCAAGCCTTTTCTTCATCTAGCTTACCAGAAAACCTCCATTGAAGCACCAATGGAAACTCCACCAATAGAGATTGGATTTGAATGCGGCTTCTCAAGTTTCCATAAGCTTTCTCTCACTCACAAGGTCTGTGATTATGAGTGAGGAAAGGGTCTACAAAATCTCAATCAATACAATGAAAAAGATGGAAAAGAGAGGATGGATTGTGTTTTTCTCAAAACAAAGGTTCTTTCTTTTCATACACTTAATGTGGCTTCTCTTGGATATCTCTCTTATAATTTCTAGGGTTTGTATCACCCTTATCCGAAGCCTTTGCCATGCATCACAGTTGTGTGTGTGTGTGTGTGCTAGCAATTATGCATTGGACAGGTGCAGTCCAGAATACAGAGTATAGAGATTGTGCAACTCGAGACTTGGTCACACCCTAAGGTCGTGTGGTGGTTGCAAGGTGCATGTTAGCACTCTCATCCAGACCACCTGCCACGTGGATTTCATGAGCTAGCTTGGTTGTCTCCTAGTCGCCTCTAGCTGGCGAAATCTCTATCCATGTAGATTTCCAAAATTGAGGGAGAGGTTCAAGTACATCTACCCCAAATTATATTAAAGTCTCAGAAAGACACATTAAAAAGAAAATACAATTCAAACAACTTTTTTCACTGAATTAAGCCAACAATAAAATGACTTCTCAGAGTTTAAGTTGATGTAAATTTTTATATTTTTTAAAACTTAGGTAATAGAGTTTAAAGGAGGAAGCAAAGACGATTTTCTAATCAAATCAACGCAAAAGATAGCCATTTATCGCAAAAAAGAAGATAGTCATTTGACACAATCAAGATTTCTAGAATCCAAATTTTATTATATAGCATATGATATTAAATAGAGATGAGTTCAAGTTACAATTAGTGTAACTTTACAAGACAAGAGTTTTTTTTTTTTTTTTTTTTTTTTAACGGTAGATTTTATAAATTTTTTAAAAAGTTGTACCAAATTGTCTAAATATTTTTTTTATACCAAACCCTATTAAATTTTAGAAATTGCATCCTAAGTCCAACCAATTTATATTTGAAAGATCTACACCCATCTATATATCTTACCATGAGTAAAGTCAAATGGGTCAAATCAAGATGGATTGACCTAAAATTGAGCATTTAAAATTATATTTAACAAAATTGAAGTAAGTACTTTTACACTAAGGCTATGTTTGTTTCAGCATTTGTGGGTATTTGGGGCAATTGAAATTGTTGGTTATCTGGAAAAAAAAAAAATTCAATTGACCGTAAAATAAAGGCACTTCTGGAAATAAAGGTACTTTTGGTGGAAAATGTTTTACACTTTTATTAGTGATCCTTTCATTTTTGGCCTTACCCAAAACTCATCAATTGAACCTCCAACTCCTTTCCTCACTATTAGCTAGCCAACTACTACCAGTTGGCCTAAACCCTAATCCTTTATAAACCTAGCTGAAATAAGCTTGAATATGATCATTTTAACAATATCTTGGCAATTTTAAACACACAAAAAAGCCTAATAACAAACCAATTTGATCTAAAATTTGGAAAATAAAATAAAATAGAAAACTAACAACAAAAGTAATTTCTCAAAAAAAAAAAAAACAACAACAACAACAATAGCAACAAAAGTAGAAATTTGTTAATATTAAACCTTAGAAAAAGTCCATTTTGATCTCAAAAATATGAAATAAATCAATCAAATGGGAGATCAGTGGATGAACGATTATTTGGCTATGTATATTGAAAGAGATTTATCTCATAGGATTGATAATGAAGATATCATGCAACGATTTCAATCTATGAAACCTCTTAGAAGGCTTTTTTTTTTCTTTTTTTTTTTTTGTCTTTGCCGATATATTCAAGTTCTCTTTTATTTTTTATTTTATATAATTTATGTTTCTTATTTGTTAGGACATATGTGGAACATGTTAAGAATATATGTCATTTAAAATTGGCTAATCCTTTGACAAAACGCACTTTACTTGTAATTGGGTAGATCTATGATGTGTTTAATACTTCAAAGAATAAGAGTTCATGTCCAAGTATAGAAACAATGAAAATTTGTCTAAGAATCAAGTGAAAAAGAGTTGTGTTTTAAAATCTCGACAAATGTATCTATCAAGATTTAAAATGTGAAGCTCGACAGCTGCATCTATCGAGAATTATAAAAATTAGTTTTTCAAAACTGTTTTTCACACATATCCAAGTTATGTGTTTAGGTTTTCTTTTCTCACAACCCTAGACATATATAAGGATTATTTTAAGGGTCATCATGAGGTTGTTGCACTTGTAGTTGCAAGCATATTGTGACCAGAGACAATTTGCCCTAGTTCATTTTTCTCTTGAAGAAGTTTCTGTGTTTGTACGCCATAGGGTTTTTTGACCAAGGAGCTCCTTGATCTTCATCGTATAGATAAACTGAAGAACTTTACAGCCAACATCCTTCTCAAGTTGGTGTGTTAGTCATGTACTATGATCCGTGTATCAATTGGTTAGTCACGTACTTGGAGCTGTGCATTGAAAGGAGATATTGTCACTATATTACAAGTCCAATTATGTGTTGGGGTAAGAGTTCAAGTGTAGGTTGGTATAAGGTACTGAGATTCCTTTACTTGTAATCACTTGTTTTGATAATAGTGAATTCTCGGAAGTGGTGACCTTAAATTCATCCGATTGGGTTTTGACTCGGTAGTTTTCTCCATTCGTAAATAAATCATCTTTGTCAAATTTAATTTCTACTACATCTAGTTTAATTGGTGATTTGTTTGTGCTACCACGCTTATTGTATGTTAATTGACTTAATTAATTCACTTGGCCAATTAATTGGTTAATTTACCATAAAGGGTCAATACATTCCTGACCTATCATTATTAACCCCCTAGAAAATAATTATGGAGCCGCCACTGTTTATTTTGTTCTTTGACCTAATCCATTACCATCCCTACAATCTCTATTTTTTTCTCTCATACTTTCAATTCACAGCATTATTCGTTAGTATAACACACCCAAGGTTTTAAAAACCGAACTAGTCATCAAACCGTTTTTAAAAAAATTCCCGGTTCAACCCCGGTTGTCGCCCGATTTTTGACCGATTTTTCGGTTTTTGACTGGTTGTTGACTGGTTTTAGGGGTTTTAACCGGACCGGACTGGCTCCCGGTTCCCGATTGGACCAGCCGGTCCGGTACGGTTTTTAAAACAGTGCACACATCAAACCACCCAATCTAAGTTTTATTTGGATATAAGAGAACATGTAATTATTTATGCCAAAATAAATTAGTGGTTGCCGTTGTGAAATTTAGATCCCGATTGATAAAATTAACCAGTTTTAAGGCCGAGTTATTAATTAGATCTATTATAAAAGCCTTAGGTTAATCAAACAAACATCAATACCATGCACAACGGAATAGTAACATAGACAAGATATGATAACCCAAGAAAACTAATGAAACAAACTAATTTCATAGTAAAAAACCTAGGGAAACCTTCCCAAAAGACAATTCAAATAGTAAAAGGAACTTTAAGATCTAGTGCAAAACTTGTCCTTAGACTCTACAATCCAAGTAGATGAACATGCAGTAAAGACCTTCTACAACTTCAGAATCTCTGAATTCTTTCATATATGAACGCCTTCACAAATGATGCACTCGCAATCACAATTGAAACTTCCAACTGAGTCTAAGAACTTCTTAAAGGTTCTCTTCAAACAACATTTGTGGTGGTTGCTATGGCTTCAGCTTCTTCACCAATCAAACTTCAAATTTACTTAAAACTCTCTAATATGGTGAAATTAAGAGAATTTGGTTACAAAAAGCCTAACTGCACAAACCAAGTTTTTCTCTCCCTAAAAAGCCTTCTAATATATGGCTTATAATGTCTTTTAAATTCCAATTTAAACAGATCTAGAATTAGGCTTGAAATAAATAAGTTATGTACTTTTTAGCTTTGCTGTTTTTTGCTGAAATGTGAAACTTGATCTATCGAGAGGTATCAAAGAGGTATCGAGATTGCTATTAGTATTGAGCCTGCTATTGTGGAGACAGAAATTGGCCTAGAAGGGACTCGAGGTATTGAGAAGGTATCAAGACACATGCTTAAAATGCACTTTTCTTGGGCTGTTCTTAAACAAACTTTGTATTTTCAACTTAATCTTCAATTATCACTTCAAAACATATTAAAATTCAATAAGAGACATGTAATTTGACACGATTTAACAATACCAAAATATATGGACCTTACAGTTGCTTTGGTACAATAAGACAATGAAGCCAATCTCTTCTCACTTTGACCAATTTAGTTTACTTCTAAACTTAGCAAAAAACCTGAAGTGTTAGTTTCTTTTCTTCTCATTCATTCAAACGTCTGAAAGAATTATCCGAATGTTTTTTTATGTGATTCATGAATATGGTATTGGTGGGCTTAATCACATATATTGTCTGATTTGATTGCGGTCAACTTCTCAACGCCAATAGCTTCCACACTTCTAAATTCTGATTATTATTCACTTATCATTAAAACAACAATGTAGGTTCTACTACTTGTATTTATACCCCCGTTCCATTAAAGTGGTTTTCGATTACATTTACATCTTAGTTTTGAAGAAACAGGTTGGTCACAAGTCTAGTATTTGCTCTGTACACTTTGATGTGGAAGATTTTATTACAATTTACGCAGAGAAATTAAAGTACTACAATGTCCAATAACTTTTTAAATCTTTGATCACATTAAATTCTTTAAATATTTGGGTTAATAATCTCTATTCTCTCTTGAGNAAGGGACTCGAGGTATTGAGAAGGTATCAAGACACATGCTTAAAATGCACTTTTCTTGGGCTGTTCTTAAACAAACTTTGTATTTTCAACTTAATCTTCAATTATCACTTCAAAACATATTAAAATTCAATAAGAGACATGTAATTTGACACGATTTAACAATACCAAAATATATGGACCTTACAGTTGCTTTGGTACAATAAGACAATGAAGCCAATCTCTTCTCACTTTGACCAATTTAGTTTACTTCTAAACTTAGCAAAAAACCTGAAGTGTTTTTTTTTTTTTTTTTTGGGAACATTTAGATATAATTTCTTAAATGATATTTGATTCTCTAATTAAATTCAACATGGAGTTGTATTAGGATAGTAGCCAACAAGTAATAACTTAGTTAAATTTGATTATCCTTTTGAAAGATAATATTGTTTACATTACATTGGTTAATAATAGTCACATAAACTAATTTAATTGTTGGATGTGGAAGTCCTTATAAGAACTATACTTAAGATTTATCATTTTGGGAGTTCTGTTATATATACACGTATTTGCTTTAAGTAAAAGTGGCCTGCAGCACGAAACATTTACATTAAGCAACTTTTTTTATCAGGTTGTACTTGTATTCGGCATCACCTTAAATTGAATTCTAATTATTGTCGAATTTTGAGTTACATGTCCTATTTAAGTTTTTTTTTTTTTTTTTTTTTTTTTCTAAGTGAGTTAATGCTATTCAAAAATCAAGAGTTTATATAAATAAACCATACAAAAAACGCAATATTTTAAGCTATATATATAACTTAAAAAATGTGTAACTTTTATACTAAATATAATTTAAACACATATATGTTTAATTGTGATTATTTTTAATTATACTGTGCATATATACGGGTTATACCCTAGTTGGTACTAATATTGTGGGGCCAGAAAATTGGGTAGCCTCGGCCCACTTCAACCCAGACCCAAATGGTCCACGCCGAGGACGCATGATGGGTCCGAGGATGACCCTATCCTCGGCCGTCTGAGACCTCAGTACGAAGAAGGGGCAAGCCCTGGGTGAACTGTCACCTCGGCATTGAATACGCTCACCTAACCCTTCTGGCCGCATTAATGAGGATGTAACCCCTTGACAGGGCAACATCGATCAGGGTGAACCACTTGAGCACGGATATGACCTTTGATGGGATAGATGGTCAGGTGGAAGGCCAATAGATGACCAACAAGAGGAGGAAGAAAGGGATATATAAGAGATGTGAGCAAAATGTAATGGGGGGTTCGAGGAGAGAGGGGAAGGGAAAGCCTCCTCGGCCGTGGTCCGAGGAGCATCCCCAGTCGTAGATTGTTCTAAGTATTTTTCAAAGAAAGAAAAGAGTTCATGCTTCGTGAACGCCGGCCAGCGCCTAAACCTTCGATCCACTCTCTGCAAATTCATTGTTTTGGGTTCGTTGGGCCTTTGACCCATATCTTTTGGGCTTGGGCAACAAAAACTGACCCTACAATTGGCGCCGTCTGTGGGAAGGATTAGTGCGCCGGCCTGCACAATAGGCGATTGTTCTAAATAATCACTCTACGGAAGATCGGTGATGATGCAAAAAAAAAAAAAAAAACTACTAAACAAACACTGCAGAACGATAAAAGTTCGAGACAGGAGATTCAATAGCAAAGAAAGGAAGTTTGATATTATTTCATAAAAAGAAAAGTACAAAATACAATCAGAGGCTCAGGCAGGCGTGTTTTAAAACTATTCCTACCAGGTAGTTCTACAATCAAAGGCCCAGGTGGACCCGTCCTAAAACTAGCTAGAGGGAAGTGTCAACCCATGCTTTTATTGGCATCAAGAGAATGGGAGAACTTGACAATAAAAGCAGGGAAGGGGGGGCTGGCTTGTTTCAAGGCCACCAACAACTCCTTTCTCGGTGCGGCGGAGCTTGAACAAAGCGAGGAGCAGATGCAGGGGCACCGGGACGCCTTCTCCCGTGATGTTCCCTTGATTCTCTCCACTCCTCACGAGCATTGGCCGTTGGAGACGGCAACACTCGGGCACCAGCCATGACATAGGTTCGCGTGTCTCCTCCGTCGGGGGTGCGCTCCGGTAGGTACTTCAGCGACGTCCCTCCTGGCCACCGCGTACGGCACTGTCGTGTTACGCCTAGACTCTGCCGCGCCGGAAGCCCAGTGGGGGCTGCGGTCACAGCGGCTCTTGGCACGATGTCCTCACACCCGCCCAAAGTCGCCCCATATCTACCAACTCCGATCACAATTCCGACGGGGTTATTAAAGGGCTTGGGAAGCTGAAAGGGGTGTTTTTCTGTTTGCGTTGGGAAGTTCATGGAGTATGGAGAAACCATCCCTCGGAAAGCCTTATATAGAGGATGAAGGTTGGTGAGAATTAATCCACGCAGAATTCGAAAAGAAGTTACCAGCAGGGCTAATAATGGAGCTACCAAATTCCAAGGGGACCGTAGACCGTTGGATTTGTGTTAATTCACGAGGACATTAATGAAGGCGCGTCTCATGCACCGAAACGTCAAGCGCGGAACACGAACGGCCAAGGGACGCTTCGTAAATGAAAAAGATGGGGGCTCGAGCTGGAGGCTAGATCAACGCCACGTGTAAGATCATAATCCGACCCAAGGAAGAATCACCTCCAATGAAGCGGTCCGAGGACAAACCCTTCCTTACAGAGAAATGAAAGCGTTAGACAGAACCAAGGCATTGCATGGTCCTCGGACTCAAGCCTATGGGGAAACTAACCGCTCCGCTATACTTGGGTACTAGACAGAACCAAGGTATTGCATGGTCCTCGGACTCAAACCTATGGGGAAACTAGATACTTATAGAGAAATGAAAGCGTTAGACAAAACCAAGGCACTGCATGGTCCTCGGACTCAGGCCTATAGGGAAACTAATCGGTCCTCTATACCTGGGTACTAGACAGAACCAAGGTATTGCATGGTCCTCGGACTCAAACCTATGGGGAAACTAGATACTTACAGAGAAATGAAAGTGTTAGACAAAACCAAAGCACTGTATGGTCCTCGACTCAGGCCTATGGGGAAACTAATCGCTCCTCTATACCTGGGTACTAGACAGAACCAAGGTATCGCATGGTCCTCGGACCCAAACCTATGGGAAACTAGATACTTATGAGAAATGAAAGCGCTAGACAAACCAAGGCATTGCATGGTCCTCGGACTCAAGCCTATGGGGAAACTAACCGCTCCGCTATACCTGGGTACTAGACAGAACCAAGGTATTGCATAGTCCTCAGACTCAAACCTATAGGGAAACTAGATACTTACAGAGAAATGAAAGCGTTAGACAGAACCAAGGCATTGCATGGTCCTCAGACTCAAGCCTATGGGGAAACTAATCGCTCCTCTATACCTGGGTACTAGACAGAACCAAGGTATTGCATGGTCCTCGGACTCAAACCTATGGGGAAACTAGATACTTACAGAGAAATGAAAGCGTTAGACAGAACCAAGGCACTGCATGGTCCTCGGACTCAGGCCTACAGGAAAACTAATCGCTCCTCTATACCTGGTACTAGACAGAACCAAGGTATTGCATGGTCCTCGGACTCAAACCTATGGGGAAACTAGATACTTACAGAGAAATGAAAGCGTTAGACAGAACCAAGGCACTGCATGGTCCTCGGACTCAAGCCTATGGGGAAACTAATCGCTCCTCTATACCTGGGTACTAGACAGAACCAAGGTATCGCATGGTCCTTAGACCCAAACCTATGGGGAAACTAGATACTTACAGAGAAATGAAAGCGTTAGACAGAACCAAGGCATTGCATGGTCCTCGACTCAAGCCTATGGGAAACTAACCACTCCGCTATACCTGGGTACTAGACGGAACCAAGGTATCGCATGGTCCTCGGACCCAAACCTATGGGGAAACTAGATACTTACAGAGAAATGAATGCGTTAGACAGAACCAAGGCATTGCATGGTCCTCGGACTCAAGCCTATGGGGAAACTAACCGCTCGCTATACCTGGGTACTAGACAGAACCAAGGTATTGGATGGTCCTCGGACTCAAACCTATGGGGAAACTAGATACTTACAGAGAAATGAAAGTGTTAGACAGAACCAAGGCATTGCATGGTTCGGACTCAAGCCTATGGGAAACTAACCGCTCCGCTATACCTGGGTACTAACAGAACCAAGGTATTGCATGGTCCTCGGACTCAAACTAACAGTATTACGGGAAACTAAGAGATACTTAGCAGAGAAATGAAAGCGTTAGACAGAATCAAGGCATTGCATGGTCCTCGGACTCAAGCCTATGGGGAAACTAACCGCTCCGCTATACCTGGGTACTAGACAGAACCAAGGTATTGCATGGTCCTCGGACTCAAACCTTGGGGAAACTAGATACTTACAGAGAAATGAAAGCGTTAGACAGAACCAAGGCATTGCATGGTCCTCGGACTCAAGCCTAGGGGAAACTAACACGTTCCGCTATACCTGGGTACTAGACAGAACCAAGGTATTGCATGGTCCTCGGACTCAAACCTATGGGGAACTAGATACTTACAGAGAAATGAAAGCGTTAGACAGAACCAAGGAATTGCATGGTCCTCGGACTCAAGCCTATGGGGAAACTAACCGCTCCGCTATACCTGCGTACTAGACAGAACCAAAGTATTGCATGGTCCTCGGACTCAAACTTATGGGGAAATAGATACTTACAGAGAAATGAAAGGTTAGACAAACCAAGGCAGTGCATGGTCCTCGGACTCAAGCCTTTGGGAAACTAACCGCTCCGCTATACCTGGGTACTAGACAGAACCAAGGTATTGCATGGTCCTCGGACTCAAACCTATAGGGAAACTAGATACTTACAAAGACATGGAAGCGTTAGACAGAACCAAGGCACTGCATGGTCCTCGGACTCAGGCCTATGGGGAAACTAACCGCTCATTTAGACCAGGGTGCCGAACAGATCAGGGGCATCGATGACCCTCGGACCCAAGCCTACAGGGAGGCTAACTAAAATATCCCAAGTTAGAAAGGACCAAGCCCCACCTAGCCCTTGAGACGCACAAGAGCTGCCATGCATACGTCCTCTCTCCTTATCATCGTTACTTGGCGATTGGCCGACACACAATTCAAGCTAAAATCGTACAGATCTAAAAGGAAAAGCAGGCAGCGTGCATACAAGTAAGCAATTCAAATAAAGGGAAATTAAATTTGCATTACAACGATGAGTTTGTAAAAATTGCATGGCAAGAGCCACAGTACACAGAGAGAAACACAACAAAATAAAATGACAACGTGAAAGTAGGACGAGCCGAGACGCCGGGGAGTCTACTCCTTTTGCTCAGGCTGAACAGGGGCAACCCCTGACCCCTCCGAGCCCTGGCCTGAGGGGATGGCCTAGGGTACGGCGAGAGTAGCTGCTTCCTCAAGGGGTTGGATCATCGGGGTCCACTACCTCTTGGGCACCTCCTCGCTCGAAGGCTCTCCCAGCTCAGCTGCCTGCACCTCTTCAATAATCTCCCCAACCTTAGGGTCCTCAGGGGCGGCCTCGCGGATAGCGGGGGGTAATACACGGTCTCTGCCTTCCACAGGTCGGACGTGGCCTCCACCCCAGCTTGTTTGAGAGCCTCAACCCAGACCTGGAAATAATATCGCCTACACACCCCTGGGACTTGAGCCTTGTAGGCGGCCTCTACCGCAACCATCCCATCAGCATAAGCTGCGGTCTCAGCCTCCTCCTTGGCAGCTCGGCCATCTCCCTGCCATGGTCAGCCTCGTCCTTAGCCGCCGAGCCTGGTCTCTGCCCATTCTGCCCCTCTGGACCCCCTCGGCCTTTGTCACCTTAGTCTGCAGATCAGCGATCAAATCCCTCGCGATCTGCAATTGGTCCTGCGCTTCGCCTAGGCAGCCTCGTTTGCTCATTGGCCTGGTTTTGGCACCCTCAAGACCGGACAGGGCATTGTCCGCTCCCTGGCACCGCCTTCAAATCCTCTTGGGCCTTGGCGAGGTCAGCCTTGGAATTCTTCAGAGTCCGGGTAGCTTGAAAGAGCCAATCACGCTCCTGTTTGAGGGTCTCCTTCTGGTCGTTTGCCGCCCTCCAACATAAAGATAGCTTGGACAGCCTGCCAAAATAATCAATGTGCTATAAGCCCAATAAAAGAAAAAGAATGGGAGAAGAGTTCGAGTTGTAGCCCTTACCATCCCCACATATCGCTTGAGGCTGAGGAAGACCTGCTCGCTCGTCAAAGTGTTAAGCTCAGCCATGTCCGCCGGGAGCAGCAAGCTCCTCTCTAGCGCGTCAGCCACGCGCGCACCTTCGCCCTCATTGAAGTCCCTGAGGGAGGCGGTATCTCTCAAAGGCTCCCCACGGAGCGTCGGGGCTGGGAGCCAGGCCTCGGCCTCGGAAGAGGTGATGTCGACAACCTGCCTCTCTGGCTTGTCGCCTATTTAAGCTGCTTGGACGCCGCAGAGTAGTGTCCTCCTCCTGCGAGGACACCTCCTTTATGGTATTGGTGGGCTTAATCACATATATTGTCTGATTTGATTGCGGTCAACTTCTCAACGCCAATAGCTTCCACACTTCTAAATTCTGATTATTATTCACTTATCATTAAAACAACAATGTAGGTTCTACTACTTGTATTTATACCCCCGTTCCATTAAAGTGGTTTTCGATTACATTTACATCTTAGTTTTGAAGAAACAGGTTGGTCACAAGTCTAGTATTTGCTCTGTACACTTTGATGTGGAAGATTTTATTACAATTTACGCAGAGAAATTAAAGTACTACAATGTCCAATAACTTGTTAAATCTTTGATCACATTAAATTCTTTAAATATTTGGGTTAATAATCTCTATTCTCTCTTGAACAGTTTCCAGCATTCAAAAAATTTTCATTGAAGCAATGCTTGGTTCTTCGAGAAACTCTAGTTATGATATCAATTTTATCGGTGAATGGCTTTTGTCCTTTACATTTTCTTTACAATACTTCAGGATCTTTTCGCTTTTTGTGAATAAAACCAAATGAACAAAAAAAAAATTATCAAATCATGCTAACTTTCGATTACTTACTTCTTAAATAAAGACTAATATTAAGTATTAAAACTTTATCATATTACAGATAATATGTGTCGATATAATGGCAGAAGAAAGTGTGGTCAATAAATAGCAAAGATCACATGTGTTATCCAATATGATCACTTGTTGCTATTAGTCATGGGTATTAAATTATGCAGGTTTATTTATTTATTTATTTATAGGACAATGACGAATAATTGTGTAAGTGAAGAGCGTGAGAGAATCATTTTTTGTGTGTGTTGTGTGTGAAAGAGAGTACGTAATTGTTCGTTAAATAGCTTCAAACATTAGGGTTAATGCACCCTACGCTCTTTCCTCAACAGTCCTTCACCTGAATTCAAGACATGCATTAATTATTGATAATCGAACAATGCTTGGTTCTCTGGGGAACTTTTAAGATATCACACGACATCTCTAGCTATGAGATCAATTTTATCAATGGATGTCTTTTATCCTTTATATTCCCATACAAATTTTCACAACAGTTTAGAACCATTTCACTATTTTTTTAGAATAAAACCGAACGAGAAAATTAACAAACCATGTTGACTTTTGACTTCTTACACTTCTTTAATAAAATCATTAATTACGGGAACTTAATCACAAGCTACATGTCAATATAATAGCAGAAGAAAATGGTTAATAAATAGAAAATATTGGTTGATAAATCCTTTCAAAATGACTTCTCATATATACTTAGTCATAGTGATTAAATTATGCAAGTTTTGTCTATATGATAGTGATGAATAACTGAGAGAGAGAGAGAGAGAGACCCTAGCAATAACTAATAATTGCATCAACCAATAAACAACTTTAGTTAGTTTTATTGGAAATAATTACCAATAAATCGAAAAGAAGTACTATTAGGAAATTTCGTGTGATATTCATCACAACCTGAACAATTTATATAATTTTCATAATTCTTTTTCTTTTTTAACAATTCTATGATATACATTAAAAACCAATTGTTTTTTGTTCGTATAAAAAAAAAAAAATTTATGGCATTCTTAAGCACCATTTTCAATGTTTGTTGATAAAATAAGCAAGCATACCGATAGTTAGAGAAAGATATGGTGTAATAAAATAAATGGTGGATTATCTTTCTTTTTTTTGAGAAACAAACACACACACACAAGGGAGAAAGAAATGGATTCTAACACAAAAGTATACCACAACTCCACTCAAAAGTCATAGTAACTTTTAAGAGAGTGTGGGGTAAGTTATACTACACACAACATACTCTCTTAAGTAATGCGAGACAATTACCCATTCTTTTTTTTTTTTTTTTTTGAGAAACAAACACACACACACAAGGGAGAGAGAAAGTGGTTCTAACACAAAGACACACCACAACTCCACTCAAAAGTGGATTATCTAATTTACAATTTTAACATATTTTGGAGATACATGCAACTGATGGTTGTTTAATATAAAATCATATGAGTATTTCTTTATTCATTAATGCGTAGCAATTTTGGACATAAAACTTAATTTGAAAGTGTATAATAAAATTGTGAGGTCCAAACCACTAGAGGCCTCTACCAACCATAACATAATCAATAGAAACATCTATATTTTTTTGCATAATAATATATAAAATAAATTGATGCGAAATCACATATCAATTCAATATCTTGATCTATCAAAGGTTATAACAAAAAATATTTAAATCATTCCTTAACATATAACTTCAATAGTAATCATCAGAAAAAGATATCATAAGTTGAAACTCTCTCTCAAAAAAATAAAAAATAAAATAAAAAACTTCAATTGTAATATTTGATCATTGTAACGGTATCTTCATATATCATTTATGATTGACCACAATAAATTTGACAATATGAAACACCAAAATTGTTTAACTCATTAATTAATTGCAATTCTTTCCCTATAAACGACGTATATATCACATTATATAGCCTATTTTGCAATTTTATTGAGGGAGAGTATGTGATGGGTCTTGGACTCTTGGTTGGAGAAGTGAAATGAATAAAAAAAACACATTCATATAAAGGATCCTATTATGGTAATAGGAAATGGAATGAAGAGATAAGAAGAAGAGACATACATGTCATTATTTATTAACTAATCACAATTAAATTTGGAATTGAAGAGAGAATACTAAAAAGATTCTACCTTGAAATGAGAAAGTTGTGGTTCCTCATTCTTAAGGATTTTTTTTTTAGAGTTTCAACCTATAACGTCTGTAGGGACACGTTTACCCAATATGTATGAATGGTGGGTTGATGAGCCCAGTACAATAAATTTGTAGAGAGTGAGTTAAAGAACTAAGCCCTAGTGAACCTAACAACGGTTATGATAGGTTTGAATGACCGTCATGCAAAACAAAACACGAACGGTTAGTTGAATGTATTGTCCAAGGAGGTAAATATTCTCATAGACCAATGAAGCTGATTACAAGTGCAATTCTGGTTACTACAGTTTCTTTTTCTCTTTTCTCCAGTCCCTTTCCTTCAGGGGTCTCTTATATATATACTT
>NW_027070109.1:223260-311108 GCF_002906115.3 Quercus suber
TACCAAATACATTGGTTGATGCTATGGTCTAGTAGCGAATCCAAGAAGCTAAAGAAGAAATAGGTTCGGCGTAACCTCGTTGGAGCAAAAAGCTTGGAGGGCTTAGATACTTGGGTAGATTAGGCTTAAAGGGTCTCTGCTGTTCATGTATCCCAACTACATTCTTTAGTGGATTATTTGACCCCTTGGAGGGCGGCGGAGAGGTTTTATGCCGAAAATTTCGGTTTCTTCTTCGATAACATATCATGTGTTGTCCGTGTGTTTGCATCTTCATTCTCTTTATTTTTGCTTTATATTTACTGCTGTGGATGTGTTTATATTTGGCATAGATTAGTTATCAATTTTGTGATTGGCTTATGTTCATGTTCCGCACATTAATTGTTTGATTATAAGCTTGAATTGATATTTTATAATTTGAAGTCTAAACGTTCAAGGGTTTTAACACATATTGAACTTTCAATTATAAAATTTTCAAAATAATAATTGGAACATCACAAATAGAGCCCTTGCAAGTGCAATTCCCGTCAAAGGAGCAATTCCCCAGCTCGGAGTTACTTTAGTATGCTCCCAATCAATGGCTCAATAAACACTACACCATTTTGACTTGACTAGATTAAGAACTATTTTTAATGGTTTGTGCTGTCATAAATCCTATTTAATAACCATTTTGTTGTTTTTAGTGAATAAAACCAAGCGAGAAAATTATCAAGTCATGATTACTTCACTTCTAAGATAAAGACAAATAAGTATCGGAACTTTATCTTTTAACAGACAAACTAGGCGTCCATAAATGTGCTAAAAAAAAATGGTTAATAACAATGAGAAATGTTAACGGATATCTTAAGGACGTTTGTTAATTAATTATTTTAAGAAAATTTTAAAAGAAAGAAAAATGTAATTAATATTTTGACAGATTTTTCAATTTTCTATAAAAGAGATATAAAAACATTCTAAAAATGGTTTACATATTAATGAATGAGTGAATCGTTCATCTTCAAAAAAGAAAAAATTGTCTTAAGTACACCCATTAACATGATTTAATAATAATAGTAATGAAAAGATTGCTTCAACTATCGTGCGATGGCGAAGCTTTTGTACATGACTTTGCAGTTAGTCATGCATGGCTGTTAATAAATTGTGCAATGCTTAGTGTGATAAGGAAGAATTATTGGTGTAGTGGTATCGGGTCTTGGGTTATTTAAAGATATCAATAAACATCTCTACTTGAAGTTTTGACAAAAGCAACCAAATAAGTATATTTTCACTATATAGACATTACAACTTGCACTTAGAATTGATTAGCTTATATAAGGCTGAACCATGCATGTCCCATGATCTCTTATGAGTTATGACGATCCTAGCGACCCGGAAATGACTAATGAGTTGGTAGAAGAGATTTTCAACATAAAAGGTATGCGTTGTCGATTTAGAAAGTAGTGCTTATCTATACTCTAGTAATTTATGTAGCTGTTAAATTATTTAGACTTGTTCTTTATTATTATGTCTCTTTATCTTCTCTTTCTACCTATTTTTTCCTTTTCTCTTAAAAGCTATTCATTGTTAACATTAACTTGTATGTCCTTTTGCATCATTATGAACCATTTAGTTTGGAGAATTGGTTTCGAAAGTTGTGAATAACCAAACACATTTTCTCAATTTTTTAGCCAAGCTTCTACTAACTAAAGCCCAGGCCCTTTTGATTTTTTTTTTTTGGTGACTAGCTATTCACCCCATGGGTTGCACAAATTTTTTTTAATAAAGTTTTTGTAATAACTAAAATAAATTATAGTGTCTATTTAAAAAAATTATATTAAAACAAAGCAAAACGGTTGTTTCTTTTTACGTCAAAGATATTCAATTCCTTTTATATTTCCTTTTCATTTAATAAAATCTTTCCCAATTAATCATAGATTTGTTATCAATCTAATATGGGAAGTTTTGAATTGAAAAAAAAAAATGACAATGAAAATAGAGTTACTTCCTTATTATAAAAATTATTAAAAAAAAAAAAAAAAAAAGGTTAATGTGCTTATTTTTAAAGAAAAAAAAAATTCTTCTAAAAAAATGGAAAGAAAAAAAATAAATATAATACACCACCACTGATTAAACTACTTTTTGATATACCACCACCGATTATAATGCTTACTGATATATTGATACTTAAAGATAAAGGTAAACAAAAATTTAACAATTATTGTCACTCTTCTAATACACCACCATTGATTATATCACTTTCTGATAATAAATAAAAACCCACGAACCAAAAATCATAACCATCAATTGGAATAATCTAGATGTACTCGATGAACTTTTTTCCCAATGTCAAGGTTGATGATGTCAATCTTATTTAAAGGTATAATAATTCATCAAGAAACAAAACATAAAACATGTTATGAGAAGATCACCACGTAGCTTTAATATTTGAACTAACAATAGAAAAGTCAATGATTCCTTAATATATACACACACAAAAGTCAAGGTAGAAATTGCATTGCAAACTAAATTGAAAGGAGACTGGTCTGTTCATTTGCCTTCAAGTTTTCTATGCACCGACACAAATAAGAAATTTAGAAAAAGAAAAGTCCACGTCTAAAGTTAAGTGTGCAAAAAAAAAAAGAAAAAAAAAAGGATCAATATAATTTTGAGAGCGGGTAAAAGTGGATTTATAAGATAATTTGGATTTGAGCTACTACAATCTTGGAAAAACAAAGACTTGGATTTCTTTACATTAAATAATTGAAGAAATTGATTTGCATTTACATATTAAGAAGTTAATTGTAATACATTAATAATCGAATAGCTGGAAGGAGAATAGTTAGGAAAATTATTCAGCAAATGGAAAATTAATAATTAATGGTCATAAATAAGAATTAAAACATGAACATAAATAGCATAGTAAAGAATTCATTTACTTAATTCAAAATCTCAAGTTATATGACACGTGTCTAGTATTATGACATGTTCAAATAATTTTATGACACATTCCATAATTTTTATTGTCTAGCCTTATCATACCAATTAAATATTGAAACTTGTCACATGTCATTGTAGTATTCTTTGCAAACAAATAAGTGTCATCGCGGCATGCATTCACCAGATTTAGGATCCAACTTTTATATTATATTATAAATAGATAGATAAGGTGAAATCTTATTTTTCAAAATTAGTTAAAGGCATACCCTAAGGACATTGATTTAGAAGGTATTTTTAGAATCTTTTTTATTGGAGAATAAAAAAGTAATTGATTTTTTAAATAACTTTTTATATTTTCTCATAAAAGTAATATTAAAATTTTCATAAAATAGTTCATTATTAAATTCTCTAAGGTTATTCTTAGAAGTTAGAATAAGTGAGATTTTGAAATGACATAATATTGTGAATGGTAACCCTGTTAAGGTGGGAATCACCAATGTAACAATTGAGAGTAATATCTAATGTATAAAATGAACGAGTAATCTTAGTATTTATGGACTCGTACACACATCTTTGATAAAAGACATGTCTCTTCGTGAACATGTTAGTTTATCCAAAATGTACTAATATTATTGGGTGATCACCCATCATTTTTACATACTTATAATAGGTAATCAAATAAAGTAAAAAATTAAAAGAAAAATACGTTACCAAACAAACACCAATATATACATACACACACATATACATAGAGAGAGAGAGAGAGAGAGAGAGAGAGAGAGAGAGAGAGAGAGAGAGGTTAAAAGTAAGATCTTTAAGAATCAACAAGATAGCAAGTTAAAATCCAAAGTTGAGAGAATGAAAATAAAGTAGGGGGTGTCCATGTCTCATTGCTTAACCTAGCTAGCCATATCAACCTAAGTAGGAAAAGGAGGATGAGGCAGGTGGCGGTAACCGTGTGGTTTTAATAAGGTTACTTAAAAACCAAAACAAGTTTTGATGGTCCAACTATATGGTATAGCAGTTTTAAATGCCTCAGTTGGTGACCATATATATTTTGGCGGTTGACTTAGATTAATTCTGCCAACATTGCCTTACCTAAGTACAAAAATATTAATTCTCTTGCTACCTCTTTGGCAGTCACGTTTAGCATGCACTTATGTGAAGTTGCATATTACTTCTTACCCACCAGGTGAACCTACATACATATATATAATAATAATTTAGTTAGCTAGGGATATGAATATTCACACCAAGTGAATTCAATTTTTAACAATGGCGTATGTGAATTGAGAGAATACTAACTCATTGAGTTATTACACATAGAAGAAGTAGAAGTGCTAGTACAATTTTGAGCGTTTCTTTAGGTTATAGGTAGGAGTAGGACCATTTTGCAAAGTTTGTATAGTACTACATGCTCGGCTGGCTACCTCTGTAGCTTTTAGCTGGAGGAATATGTTAAAAGGAAGGATCATTTTGCGTGTTGCTTGTTTTATTATTATTGAATTATTGGTGATGAAAGAAAATGAATTACGAATTGGAAATATTAAAAAAAAAAAAAGTAGTTTAATTAGAAACAATGTTGAAATATGAAATTAATGGGTTTTTCATTTTTTTTTTTTACAAATTCTTTTAATTAGAGTAAGTTTTTATGACTTAATAGTAATAATTTGAAAGGACAACCTAAGAAAAAAACATTTAACTTCCCATAAGATGAATATAAGGAGCAAGATTAAATTTTTTTTTTTTTTTTTGGTAATTCATAAATCATAATTTTGAAAATTATAAAACAAATTAATATAGAAGAGCAAGATTCATATAACTAATAAATATAACAATACTATAAAATAATTAAACCATAACAATAATTAAACTATATTGAATTTTGTTAAACTTATAAAATAATTAAACTATAACAATTTTATAACAGTTTTAAATCATATAGTGCTCATTTGGGCGTATGAAATCATAGAGTTTAATTGGAAGAAAAAATAAATTTATTATATATTTATTTCCAAATTTTACTATTTATATAAAATTTATGAAAAATAATATGTTAATACATAAGAATTTAAAGTCTTAACAGTTTTGAAAAATAACAATACTTTTTGTAGCTGAATTGGCATTTTCCCATGCACAAAGTGTTTGAGGGTTTAGGAGAGAAAGAATTGAACTGCAGGGTTAACAACATTTTGTAATTATCTCTAAAAAAAAAACTTTTTTTTTTCTTTTTTCCCTTTCTTTTTATAACGTTTGAACCCTAAAAAACATTGATATAACGCTCTTGTGTAGTTACCAGGTGCATTAAATAATTTCACAGTTCATTAAAGTAATAGTCAATAGCTAGATACTTTATGACAAAAAAAAAAAAATAGCTAGATACTTTGGCTGTGGTAACATTAAATCATTGACCATTCTAATAGTAACTGTGGAAATGACCGAAACATTGGCGATAATTATGGAGTTGGTAATGAGAACGATAACACAGTGGCAGTTGATTTACAATGATATTGCTTGTTGTGTTCATGTCAAAGGAGGAGGAAAGAAGGATAAGAGAGTTCATAGTACAGTGATCTCAAAAACAACCCATTTAGCATTCACGAGAATGTTGTTGTTGATGACTGAATATATTAAGTGATTTTCACTAACTAATTGCTTAGTTATCATGCATTATCCAATACTTTTTTCTTTCTTTTTTTTCTTTTTTTGGTTGAGAAAAATGCATTATCCAATACTGAAAGAAAAGATTGAGTCCTATAATTGAAAATGTTATTGAATGAACTTAAATAATTTCATCTCCTATACTTAATTGGACCAATAACGCATTTTAATAATGTGAGAGTAAATTCCAATAAAGGAGACAGAATATATGTACTCGTAGAAAAGAAAAATGGCGAGGGATTTTGATGGACTGGCCACATTGACAAGTGGGGATGAGATTTTCATTTCATATACTTGAATTTAACCATGAATACTTGATTTTTATTTTTTGTTTTTGGGTGTAGACCAAAAAAGAAAAGAACATTTAATAAATTCTGGGTTTCAGAAAGATTCTTATTTCCCACTTTTTTGTCATTGCAAATAGATGTCTTTACAAAAGTTGATGAATCGAGCTACACGACTTGATGGGGTTTTCAGTGGCCCATATAGTTCTTCAGTCACTTTTATATTAAAGTATTAAATGAATTCAAGTTGTTGTTAGGCCTCAAGAATCAACTCTTGGAATCATAAGAAGCTTTATTTTGCATGTAATGTAATTTAATCTGTAATAAGCGAGATACAAGTTTACAGGACTAACATTCCCATTTGTCTAATGGAAATTGTTAAGCATATAGAGAAGCATTTAAAGGCTTTCTTGTGGTTAGTAGAGGTTCTGGATTTGAAGACAGAATGATCTGTTTATAATAAATAAATAAAGAAGGCCTTTTAGAATTTTGGTATATTTCAATGATTTGTTATGAGAGAATATATAGGAGTTCGTACAAGAGTATGAAATAGTTCTAGTGACAAATCAATAACAAACTATCACAAGTGAACAATTTAGGAAAAAGTGAACAATTTAGGAAAAAGTCTTGGGATGGAAGACGAGGTTTGATTTAGTGGTACAGATGGTTTTTTCATTTTTCTTTTTTTTCTGCTGAATTATTTGTGATTATTTCTAGTTGTTAGGGTGTTGAAGTTGAACTATAAACTATAGCAATTCGAATTCACGATGGGAGGATGAAGATTGAAGGAATAGACCATTGACAATACAAAGCGGTAAGATATCAACCATCCCAACCAGTAAAATCTTGTCATGGAAAAGTCTTAAAGATCAAATCTTGTGCTGACAGACACGCTCACTAAAACTGATGTAGCACAGCACTTGAGGATTTTGCAGGAAAACAAAAAGAAGCGATGTAAATAAGCACAAGGACTGAAAGGGTAGAATGCAAAAACTCAAACCATAGATCACGCATATCCAAACAACGTGCAACCTTACCAATAAAACAAAATGCCTATGACCCACCAAATGTGTCGATTTGCATATTCCAGAAGACCAATCCCTTCCCAACAAATAATGAATTGTTGCAAAGATCACCTTCTTAGCATTAGTAGCCAAATATCTACTTTCCAAAGTGGGACATGCTTAATTGGCAACATTACTACACACATACACCATGACCAAGTCATTACAAGACTGCAATAGTAAATCAAAATTTATAGCTTCACATGATGGTCAGGATCTACAAGGAGTCACATAAAACCGTGCATATACATGATATAATAGTTGGAATCAAACTCTTGATGAATTATTAGAATGAGCAGTATATGCACGATTTAGACGTTTCTTTCTGTATCTCCATGCTACCTGTATGCGGATTGCTGCAAGGGATCTCCAGTAGGGTGATTCATACCTACAATAAAGCAAATTTCACATTATTATAGGAGGCATTTAAAAAGAAACCCAAACGAACTTTCTTATCTACATGACTAAGAAAATCACTTGCTTTTACAATATCTGTGTTATTCATCCTAGAAATCCAAAAGAAAAGACGTTCTATCTAAGAAATCATGTTTCCAAATACAATGTGAATTATTTAGGCTCAGTCAGTTTGGGAGGACAGCAGTTTTTTAATATATGAGAAGCTGTATTTATCAAAGTACTCTTCTGAATCAAGCTTTCAGATAAAAGTTGACAGCAAAAAAACCTTATGGCCCCATTAACACGTGGATTCCGCAAGAATCTTGCAAAAAGACTGGTGACTTCCTCAAGGTCTGCAGCTCGGAGTGAAAATGCTTCAATATTTGTTAAGCATGTTACCGTCCTATTGCTAAGCAATCTCTGTCCAGGAATCCTTATTTTTCTTCCATCTGCAATAGAAACATGTTGGCAAAATATGGTGCTATCTTTTAGATACAGTTATTTGAAAATTATACAGTCAGTTAATGATGAACCTTATACCTTTGCTTATTGAAGAATGCTCGAGACACCATGTTAGAAGTTCCTCACCACAAACATCCCCTTCAGACAAGGGAACTACAATACCATCTTCTCCTTTGCTCTCTGCTTTTCCGCGTACAATGAAAACCATCTTCTCAACCAGGCCACCATGATACAAAATTCTGCTTCCTTTGATGTATATCTTTTGTCTTAGTCTCTCACAAATGGCATCTAGGATAGGATCATCCATCAGGGCAAATATCCGAACCTGCAGTATATTTTTAAATCCTCACAACGTGCATAGAAACAGGTTTAACTTAAGCATGTATTAGTTTGATGGGCTCAACTTAAACATGTTAGTCTGTGAAGACAGATTTTCTCTAAGCAGCAAATCAAGGAAAAAAATAAAAATAAATATCAATACATGAGCCCTAAAAGCCAAAAATAACCAAAAAAGAACTAGGAAGTAATAAAGGTGGCAAAATTGAACACGACCCGCAAACCCGACTCCACACGACACGAAATTTATAGATTACGGGTTGAGCCTTAATAGGTTCGTGTCATATTCAGATTAACGTGACTAACCCATTTAATAAATAAGTTGGGTTAGTGTTCAACATATAGAACCCGTTTGACCTGTTTAATTAAATGACATTTTACTAATATACCTTTCATACCCTAAGTATATAAACTTATTAGTTGTTGTAATTTATTTTCTTTGACATATTGTGATTGATTATTTGTGATATTGAGATATGCTTTAGTTTTGAATGATTATTTGTGAAGCAATTACTCGTTAGTTTTAAATTTTATATTAAAAATATTTATTTGCTTGTTTTTTCATAAATTTTTTTTTTTTTCATTTTGATAAAATCTGATAAACAGGTTGACATAATTAACCCGTTTAATATGTGTTAAGGTTGAGGAATCTTGACCTATTTAATAAACATGTCGGGTTAGTGTTGACCTATATAGTCAGATACTTATGAATTAACACGGCACGAACTCGACACGCGAACATAAATTACCACCCCTAGAAAGTAACAAATTAGAAGTGGGAAATTAGGGTACTTATGCGAGAACCCTCTTGCCTCTTCTTATGTTAATAGATTTTTTGGTCATTTCTCTTTAGGGTTGTGGTTATTTTAATTCTGTCCACATGACAATTCTAATAAGGTCAAAGTTTTAGGGTTTAATATTAGAAAGCACAAAATTGAGGGTTTCTCTAAATCTTTAAGTATTTTTGTAGGTTTTCCTCTTTCTAAAGCTTCGAACTTTTTGAAGCTTGAACATGCAAGACAAATCTTTCCTGGATTGAGTAGAAGAGTAAGTCTGGTACCACAATCATTTCCACAACTTTGCCACAACTTATTCACGTGGCGATTTATGAGTAGTGGAATTATAGACCCACTATTATTTTTCCACGTCTAACAACTCAACACGTAGGCAAGTTGTGGAAATTGTTGTAGTAGTAGACTTACTCTTGAGTACAAAGGATGAGAAATGATTTTCAGAATAACAACTAAACTAAAAGGGGACAATTGGTTAGTGGAGCCATAAAATTCAATCCCAAGGAGACTTCAAGTAGTGGTCACACAACAGGTATGTAGCAAGAAGCATACAAACAAACTGCTCCTAATGGTCCATATGGTGTTGGCTTGTGGAAATATATTAGTAGGAGATGGCCTTTTTCTCGCCACATTCTATATGATATTGGGGATGAGTCCAGGTTGAAATTTTGGCAAGACCATTGGTGTGGTCAGACAAGAAGGTTAGTGTGGCTGAACTTATGAAGCTTGATAATGGAGTCCTTTTTTGGGATGTAAGTTTCTTTAAGGGTGGGCATGCTCAGGAATTAGAGGCAGTGGCTGGTTTCATGGATACCATTTATGGTGCTTCAGTGAAAGGGTTTGGTGAGGATAAGATGTGCTGGAAACTTGATAAAGAGAAGGGCTTCCTGGTTAAAGGCTATTATAGTCTCTTAGTGGGCTCTAATGACTATTGCTTTCTTTGGAAAAGTATTTGGAAACAGAAGATTCCTTCTCGAGTAGCTTTCTTTATTTGGACTGCTGCTTTGCTTTGGGAAAGTGCTTAACGATTGACAATTTACGAAAAAGGAAGGTTTGGATATTAGATTGGTGCTAAATGTGCAAGTGTAATGGTGAATCAGTTGATCATCTTTTTCTTCATTTTCCTGTTGCAATGGATATGTGGGCTACAGTGTTCGGATTGTTTAGAGTGAGCTGGGTTATGCCGCAATCTGTAGTGCAGCTTTTAGCATGTTGGCAAGGCAAATTTGGTTGTCATTGAAATGGGTATATATGGTTGATTGTTCCCCATTGCTTATTGTGGTTTCTTTGGAGAGAGAGAAATAGTAGGTGCTTTGAAGATAAGGAGAGATCAATATCAAACTTGAAGCTATTTTTCTTTAGAACTTTAATGGATTGGTTTGCTGCATTGCGGGACCAATCATTTTTATCTTTTCTTGATTTCCTAGATTCTTATTACTTTTGTTCTTGATTGTTTGACCCCTTGTACACTCCCTGTGTACTAGGGTGCTCCCCTTTTTGATATCAATAAACTTATTACTTATCAAAAAAAAGTTTTAATACTGTCATTTGGACTGACCACTTATAATTCATCTTGAAAACTGATAATTTGAAAGAAAAGGAATACCAAAAAGAAAAATATATATAATATATGAATTGAACAAAACGAGGAAGCCATTAAAATTTTTTGATTTTCTAGTATAGATTTTCTCATGGTTAACCTTACTTTTCTTTGGATTGTCAAGAGATCTCTGAGAATATTGGATTTCACGACAAGCATGAATCAATGGTTAAAGCTAGAGGACCCCGTGTGTGTGTGTGTGTGTGTGTTTTTTTTTTTTTTTTTTAGGTTGTGGTTGTGTTTTAATGGAGATATGGTTTTGACTTTTGGCAAGAACTGGGTGCAGTTCACATTAACTTTAATAGTTTATCATATGAAAAGATTCCAATAATAGAGAGGGAAGTTTTGATTGATGATGTGGGGTCAAGTACTTCTTAGAATTGACCAAAAGACATTTGGACTTCGTGCTATGAAGTTGGTAGAGCGGGCCCTTTCAAAATATTCAAGATAATGGGAAATAGAATCACTGGGTCATTATGGACTGGGTTGGTGGTATTGAATTGTATTGTTAATGATCACATAAAAGAAGTGAAAACCAATCAAGCAACTTAAGTTGATTGAGATGCGATTCTCAAAAAAAAAAAAAAAAAAAAGTTGATTGAGATGTTTTCTAGACCAAGAGAATGGCAGAATGAGGAAAAAGTTTGGCTCCAAACCAATTTGGAGCTATCTTGCTTTAATCTATTATGTGACAACTGAAGAGATCATCCATGTGTAATTTTTGTCACGTCTTTTTTAATGAGTCATGTGACTTATTTAAATAGTACACATGGACAATCTTATAATTCGACACATAATGGGCTAGAAAAAATAGTTTCAAACAAGTTTAAAGCCAAACTTTGTCTGAAGAGAGTTCAATGTAATTTAATAATTTTAGGAGAAACTAATTATGAGCTGGACTTCAATTTAAAATGATGCATACAACAATTGGTACAAGTCAAATAAGCCCAAAATCATAATATGGTGGATTCTAGTTGACACAAGAGGACCCAGAGCAGAAAGCCCATAACTCTAATGGGCATAATCAAATGGAACTCCAGTTAAGTGACCAAACTAAAGCTCTCATGACATGAGACAAACAACGTTGTCTTACGTATGTATACCCAATATTATTATTTTTGAATGCATAAGATTACATAAGACTCAATTCGGCAAACTCTAGAGATTGGATTGAGCTTGAGCAAAGACAAATGATAGTACTCCAAGACTAAGAGGAACCAGATGAAACTACTAATGCAAATCTATACTGAAAGTGCTGGAAATTCAATATGCATGCCCAAACATATTCCCTAATGATGCATGGCCAGTTATATGATGCAATGGGCGTCAAAGGTTGAACTCAACAGGAGTACAAACTTGCGCAATACCAAGCGAAGTGTAAGAAAAGAGGCAGTCTAGCCCGATGGACAAACTGGCCAGCTTCTAGTCCATTGAGAGCTAATGACACTCTTGGATGAAATTGAACTCCAATTGGTGCTTGGGAAAGACCAAGGTGATAGCTATGCTAATAGTGACGAGGAGCCAATTTTCAGAAAGAAAGGGATTATGATTGTAGTCACATTGTAAGCAAGCACATCACAATAATTGACAATGCAAGAGAGGGAAGATATGGGAGGTTTCAGCAAGAAAGATATGTTAAATTCAAGGGTCCAAAGAATCGTAGAGAGTTTTGACAAAGGACTTTAAGGATCAAAAGTTATACATTTGTTCGTGAGTAACTATTGAGAACATATGGTGAGAAGTGCTCAAGCTCTTCAGTAAAAGGTGTGACGGAGATTAAGAACATAATCTTCAATTAATTATGATGCAACGAGAAAAGAGGCTAGTAAGCAACTGAAATAAAAGATTGTTGTAGCTTGTAGGGCTGCTAACAAACCCCATAAATAAGGGAAGTTATCAAAATTGTTTGCATGGTTGGAAGGTTGTGTGTATTCAAAGGTTGAATCTATGATTCGTGGAATTTTTAAGAGCATTCGGCAAGGTCCCTATGTGTAGTGGGAGGTTCTTCAAGTTGTGCAATTGGCAAGGGGATATAGTTGATGTGAGACAAGAGAGTAGTGGAAAAGTAGATTGTTACATTAGGTTTTATTCAGTATCATGTCTCATTTGAAGCTTAGAAGAACATTTCGAATGAACGTTCTCTAGGGGTCTATCAACCAAATGACAATAGGGAGCGAGGGAATATGTGAGTTGAATTGAAAGAAGGGCATAAGCTATACTTGAGGAAATCTAGAAGCTCAAGTAGATTGCTAGGCCCTTCATTAGATTTGATGTGTGTTCAAGTAGGAATATCCATTTTTGGCATGATTGGTGGCATCCAGATGGTGTCTGGTCCTTGAAATATGGCCACAAAATAATGTATGATGCAGTCAGCTCTTCTAATGCTCTTTTGTACAGTGTGTTGCAAGAGGGTAACTGGATTTGGTCACCAGCTAGATCCTATAACCTATTCTCTATCCAAAGCAAAAGGGTAATTGGATTTGGTCACCAGCTAGATCCTATAACCTAGTCTCAATCCAAAGCAAACTGAGACTTGTTGATTTTGTTGTGGAAGATAGACCAATTTGGATCCCTTCCAAATCCGGCTCTTACTCTTGTGCAGAATCTTTGGAGGCCATTAGAGAGAAAAAAGCTGAGGTTAGCTGGTGGAGATTGAAAATTCAAGAGCCATACCCAAGCATGCCTTTATTGGTTGGTTGGACATGTTGAATAGATTGTCAACCAAGGAAAGAATGCTTAAACAAGGCTTTAATGGAGATACTAAATGGGTACCATGAAGAAATAAAATTGAAAATAGGGAGCACCTCTTCTTTGAATTCTCTTTCTCTAGGAGATTATGGAGGACTCTCATGAGTTGGAGATTGGTGAAGCATCCAAGCTTTTGTTGGGATGAGATCATGGCTTGGGGTGAAATACATGCCAAAGGTAAGAGCCTTAGATTCAAAGTATTCCGCTTAGCCTTATGGTCTACTGTACATCACATGTGGTAGCAGAGAAATGGTGTGTTACATCAAGGGAGAATTTATGTTGAAGAACAAGATACCATTCAAATATCAACCCTACCATTCACCACAGCCACTCAAACAATCCATACCAACACCAATTTACCCAATCCACCACTAGATATCAACCAAACACAGTTCCAGCACAACAAATCAACTCAAGGCTGCCCAATCAGAAAATAGAAACAAACTAAACTAAGAAAATCATAACAATTCAAACCATAACAAGGAGTGGATGAAACCCTAGACTGAAAATCCGGCAACGACGCAAGAGTAGGTGTGTTGGCTCAAGGGCTACGATGGGTCTCAGGAGGAGGAAGACTAGAATCATTACGGAATTGTAGTCAAACAATGTCAATCTAGTGTAGTGAGGCCCAAAATTCAGTCACCAACGCTAGGCAATGCCTCCGGCCAGCAAATCTTGGCTTGTTAGGGTTGTCAGAGCTCAAATCAGTGAAGGAAGGCAACGATTCTGGTCGCAGGCTGTGGAATAGTGATGTGGAATAGTGATGGGTTGGGGTCGGTGGGGTTAACAGCAAGGGGTTGGGTGATACCATGTTATCTGAGTAAAAGTGTTTAGGGTTGATTAGTTAACTCTAAGACATAAAATATTATTTATATATAAAGGGAGCACAATGATATTACTGTTTTACCCTGTGCTTTATACCCATTAACAATTACAAACATTCATCAAATCATAAATTAAATAAATAGAGTAGCTTCCTATGATAGACATCCAATCGGATAGTGTTCTAAAAAAGAACAGTTTTAGATCAACTACTGTCCTTCCATAATCCTCAAAGCACTGATTGTTTTTCTCTCACCAAATGCACCACATCAAGCAATGAGGGACAGCCATATAGATGACACCATTGCAATGACGACCAAAATCTTCTTGACAGCATGCTAGAATCTCAACCACAGTCTTTGGCATTACCCGATAGATAACAAACAAGGTGATCCCCATAGATCATAGCTCAAATGCAATATGACAGTAAAAAGATGGTCTACTATTTCCCCACTACTTTTACACATGTAACACCAATATAGAAACCACACTTTCTTCTTATGTAAATTATCAATCGTCAAAATTTTCCCTTTTGAATGTATAATTTTAACTTGCATATTATTATCTAAGTATAATAAAACCAACGTTAGGGTAAACCATATTAACTTAAACACAGTTTTTTTTTTTTCTTCTAAAATTTAAAATCTTCTAGAAACTTTATCTGGGACTCTATTTGCTCCTATTCTTTCTCCTTTTTTCTAATAGCTGGGAGAATAGACAAATGTCTTTGACTATGATAGCAATCGTTCCCGATTCCCCATTGATCATTTGAATTTTCCCTTGCAATTCTCCAATGAAATTATCAAGGCTTGAAAGTTTTTGAGAGATGATTCTGTGCTCTTGCATTTTCAACCTCAGTTTAATGCAGCTTTTGCAGCATGGATCAGTTTGGATATTTGTGGATGGATTTTTTTTATCTTTCAAGCATGCTTACTTTGTTGTTCAAGATTATCAGAATCATGGCGTGGGCGAAATTAAGTGTATAGCTTGGAGATCAGGTTGAACATTTTAAGTTTCCATTGCTTTGGAATCTTTGACAAGGTCTGATTAAAATGTTTAAAGGTAGTAAGGTTAGAGAAATGGGTTTGTCCAGTGGTTGTTGAGGAATTTGATGTTTTGGGGAGATTTTGAGATGAGGGTTTTGTTGTTATGGTCTCGTGATTTTTTTTTTTGTCCACATAAAGAACATAATAATCAATTTTTCCAGAAGATCCTCCAAGGAAACTACTTTTTAATAATCAAACATAGGATTAAGGATCAAAGCTACAAGATTTATTCTAAGATTAATAAACATACAATATTAGAAAATTCATGTAATGAAGCTCAGACATTTTGAAGCTTACTTTCTTAACAAATTTGCAGAGATGGCGTCTTATATCTCTCTGAAGGTCTTCGGGCAAATTCTCCAAAAGCATTTCTTCATTTACACCTCTAGTAGCAGCCCAATTATACCGTTCAGCATGTCGTACTTGCCTACATTAAGCCAATTATATGGGTAAGATTGCCAATAAATCCTGCATCAAAAGGCAATTTGGGAATGTGAAATCCTTCATGCACATGTTATCTGCATTGGCTTCAAATATTTGAACATACCTATATGTATAGACACACACAAACGCTTAGGAGTGGTTCAATACACACTTTAAGCATTCAAACTAGCATCTCAATCAATCAAAACTATTTTATTATCCAAAAGGAAGGAAGCTAATAAGCTCAAGCTCAAATAGCATTTCCTTTCCTTGTAAGAACAAGATGGAGATGAAGTCAAGAGTTCTAAATTCACTTGAGTGGGCGTGTAACTTACCAAACTGAAGAGACAGAGAACCCACAATGAACAGAGTACAGACAAAAGAAATTCACATAATTTTCCTTTTCCAGCTCTCAGAAAATACCTGATCAAAATAAGGGTAATAATATCTTTTGATGCCTGAACCTATCCACCCATCACCCTGAAAAATCTATCCTACCTATCCATCTCCCTCAAAAAAGAAAAATAAAAAATGAGTAACCTTAATGGTGAGTAAGCTTTTGACTGATACAAAAACCAAATTGCCAACATCATTCATGCTTGTAACAGTAAGCAACCTTTGACTGATACAAAGCTTGAATTCTCACTATCTCTCCTTCATGATTTATTATTTGAGCATCTCATCTTCAATGAAGGTGCTACGCTAGGCAATAAAAATTTCATATATGCTTTTGGTGCGAACTGGTGTGCATCAACTTCAAATGCATGGTATCCAGATTTTAATTTGGTAACTGGATGATTCTTGGCCTACAGATTTGAGCTGTTTGAGAGGTGACTAACAGAAGAAAAAGTATAAAAAACATTTAGTTTTCTTTGACTATAGTGAATCCTTAATATAAGAAGATCCAAGGGAAGGGCTGTGATGAGAGTTGGGCTTGTGCAAATGATGGCCATTTTCCTTCAGTTTTTCCTCATAATATATTTTCCAAGTCAGCCTGGTTTAGCAAAAAATTATCAAATAAGTTAGGTCTCTTTCTCAATTTAATTTGCTTATGTTCCTATTAAGTAAACTTGAGATACTCATCTTGCAATATTTATCACTATTTTAATGGTTTCCATGGATGTACTATAACAGAGATCAAGAGAAAGAAGGGGAAGAAATGGCCCTTTTTAACACTTGCTTATCATTACAAAAATACTAAAATGCCTTTAGTTTTAGAGAAAACATGGGTGTTTCTGATCCAATATAAGTATTCTTATGATACATATACTACCCTCTTGGCACGCACCTAACATGTATCACAAGCTCTCTTGATATAGATCATAAATTAGAGAGAGAGAGAGAGAGAGAGAGAGAGTATGAATAAAAGAGAGAAGACTGGACAACAGGAAAGAAAAGAATGAAGCCAGTGAAATGGCTATGCTAATGACATCCTTGGTCATTTTAAACCTAAATCACTTTCTCGTCTTCTCTTAAAATGTGAAGTTTTGGAGCAAGACTAAGGCATGAGAAATTTTTGACAAAATTTGAGATTGAAAACTACTAGAAAGATTACTCTGTACAAAGAGTATTTATGTAAATCTCTGGCAATGGCCTACCACAAAAACTTTTGAAAGGTAATTAAAAGTTTCAGAGATCCATACTGTCAAGAATCAAGATATGTCTGACAGAATTAGTCCAAGTCATAGGGCACTCAAATATATAATTTAACAATGAGAAAACAAAAACCTCAAATAATTGTATTCCATTTGACATGAGCTTGGACTAACACCATAAGCTTCATTCACTTATCTCCTTCTTCACTTAGTATTAAAAAAAATAAATAAATAAACCTATACAAAATGCCAACAAGAATGTAAACAAATGACGGGAATGGAATACCTTCTTAGTTCTTCTGGCAAGCGTCGATGGCTCATCCACTGCTCAACATCACGACGTCTCAAAGACATTTCTAACCTCCTAGGGGAAAACCACCAAATGAAATAAATAAATGAAACCAATCAAAAAAGTTCAAAACTTTTTTGATAAATTCCAAAAGTAAATCAATGAATTATTATCTATTTTTTAATTTCAGTTGGATTTATTGAAAATTATAAATGAGATCCTAAACATAGACGTCTATAATTGAAAGAATTTGGATTATTTACTGGGTGACAGCTATTATCCGTTTATTACATGTAAATTCAACTCTAGAACATAGAAACAAATGGAAGAATGTATGTCCTGTTTGAGCATCTGAGAAAGTGTATTGTGTGCTTTAATCACTTGCAAAACTATAAACCTGATGCAATGAGATGGATAGTCCAGCAGTCAGGACATTATAGAAATATAAAACTGATTGTTTCTAACGGTTAGAATTATGGTTAAATGATTAAATTCACAATTTTCCAACAGTTTAAGCTTTTGGGACAATAGGTAATTTATGATGGTATTAGAGCAAGAGGTCTTGAATTTGATCCATGTCTCCACTCTACCTTCCATTTAAAATGCTAAAAACCTCACGTGTTAGGCGTCACTTATTGAGAGGAGTTTGGGCCCACACGTGAGTGAAAATGTTAGAATTATGGTTAAATGATAAATTCACCATTTCCTAATAGCTTAAACTTTTGAGACAATCGATAATTTATCACTAACAATAATTTACCGATGGATTTAAGGAATTTACCAATTCATAGTATATTCATAACCAGCAGGGTAGAGAAAAGGTTGCCGGTAATCAAAAGAAGGAAATGAAGAAATTAATCAGAATCGAAACCTAAGTACAATTTTATTCCCTTTGGAGGTCTTCACACCTTAAGATAGGTATCCTCATAGACCCAAAAAGTGAAAGAAACATAATCATAAAAATGATCAAACTTGTGCACACAAAGTCATGATCTTTGGATATTGCTGCAACGGCTAAAGTACTACCCATTAAACTCTAGCATTAGTTATACTAGCAAACTTACTGAAAATTGGGAGAACAAGGTTTTAACTTTTTTTAGCTTAAAAATATTATTGTAATAACCATTCACAAACCCACGCAATGTGTGGGAATATTATTAATGATCATTTTATGGTTAAACTCATTTGAAAGTAAAATTTTATAACAATAATTCGTTCAGGATCATTTTGTGAATAAACTACCACATAATTTAAATCAACCATCAAATAAATGACATACCCTAGAAACTTCATAATTAAATATAGTGTAGAGTAAATATGGTTTTTACAAAAATAATGAATTCAAATTGATAATAATAAAGTAGAAAAATGAAAAGAAGACAAACCTAAATGTAAATTTTTGTGCGGTTGAATGTAACTATTATTTGAATGATTAACATGATCTATTGATAATAATTAATAAAAAATGATAAAAACCTAAAGAGTCTTTTTTCTAATACAATGGAGGACTTTTTTTTTTTTTTATTTGATAGGAAATGGAGGAGGAAATTGATTGTCATTTAAAGTTGTTAAATTACCATTGTCCCAAAAACTTAAACTATTAAGAAATAATGAATTTAATCATTTAACCATAAGTCTAACACTCCATCTCACTTGTGGGCCTAAACTTCCCTTTAATAAGTAGAGATCCAACAAGTGGGAATTTAACATTTTTAATGGGAGATAGAGTAAAATCAGGGATTGAACTTAGGATCTCCTGCTCTGATACCATGTTAAATTACCAATTGTCCCAAAAGTTTAAACTATTAAGAAATGATAAATTTAATCATTTAACCATAAGTCTAACAAAAGTAATTAAAACAATAGAGAACCTATTCATATAGTCATATATTTCTATTACCTATAGGCAAACAAAAATCAAATAGTCATTCTTATAGTGTTTGATGACTTATATATTCAGTGAACAATTTTAGAAAGGACTTTGATTATTACGTATTAGAGTCATAATTTTTAGATAATTTATTCTATTTTGGCAAAGATGACATGGATAATGAAAATAAAGATTATTTATAATATAAGAGTACTAGAACCAAGTGTGCTAAATGCTAACTTTTTAGCATTTAGCATACCAAACACCAAAAAACAAGCTATATCAGATGTTTTAAACGCCAAAATTTTTAGCATCCCAAATGCTAAAACTAAAAACCTTTTTTTTCCCTCCTCTCTTTCTCAAACCAAACTCTCAAACATTTTTTCTCTCTTTCTAAAGTCTCAAAATCTCAAATCCCAAATACACTTGCTACCAATTCTTCTATCCCACTATCTTCATCTTAGAAATAGGACATGAAATTAGAACATGTGATGTAATGTGTGTTGTCAAATGCTATATTAAAGTAGCAAAACTAATTTTTGATGTGTTACAATAGAATTTTTTTTGCAACAGTTGATACTGATGCTCTAAGTATATTATATGTCTTGTCAATTTTTGGTGCAATGCATCCCAATATGAAGTATACATTATGCAAATCTTTGCTCTTTATATCAACTTTTGAAATCCAAGTGGTAAAGGAAGAAAGAAGAAAAGAAAAAAAAAAAAAAAAAAAAAAACCAAAATTGATAGAACATTTGAATTTTCGATCAAAGATTGGTTCTTTGCTTTCTTTTCATTGGAGCTAATTGGAGAAGAATTTGGGCTCAGTTTTGGAGATAATGTAATCTTTTTATGGAACCGGATGTTTAGGATGTCAATGGTTGCAAAAGTGAGGTACCAACATGTTAATGGAGAAAAGGATGGGAAATCAAAATTATCGTTGCCAAATATTCTTTTTACTGCCTTCATTGCTGCAATAAATCCAATGAAACACATCTTATGATTTTTATTCTGAGTGTTGAAAACCCATTTATGAATGAAGTTTACTAATATAATAGTATTTTTTAATAGTTGTTCTTCCTATTTGTTCTTCTACACGAACATGACCATTTTTTTTTTAACCTTCTTATAGTCATTTTATCAAAAACATGAAAACATAGAACTGCAAATATAGGGATTACCTTCAGCATCAAAACAAAGAGCAAACCACTTTGCTTGGCAACAATTCATTGTAAAGAGACATAAAAACAAAACAAAAAAAAACACATAATACTCCAATATATAAAACACGCTTGACATACCATATGGTTTTAAGAAACAGAGCAATATCCCCATTCAAGAATATAGGCTTGCTGCTCTAAAAGGAGCTCGTTTCTGGCAAGAGTTAAATCCAAAACTATTCCCCTTCTGGTTAACAGAGACAGAGGACGTCTAATGGTTTATATATCATCTCTTTGATTTTATAGGGGTGGAGGGGTGGTGGCAACTAAACAGGTATGAACTAGTTGGGTTCAATGAGAAGAGGAAGAGGCAAGGAGGGGAGGGAGAGTCTGAGGCATTAAAGAGCTTACATGGAAAGTTGAAAACAATGAAGATAGAGAGTCATAGGTGTTATAAAAGCTGAAGTGAAAACTGTGAAAATGTTAAAACACTAATAGAAAAAGAATGGAAGTAAAATAATTTTGTTTATTAATGGAAAGAAAATAATGACATGGATGCTAATGTGGCTCAATAGAAGCTTAACAACAATAAATACTATACTTCAGCTTTTATATATATATATATATATATTTCATATCTGGAGAATAAGCCAATAAGCCCTAAACCTATTTTCTAATCTTTCTTTCCTTTCATTCTTCTCTCTCTTCTCACCTAACCCTAATATTTCAAAGTTTACTACTAAACTTGGCATTAGAGCAACCAATCCAACCTAGAATTCCCTATAAAAAACTTTTGGAGCTCATTGTCAAATGAAAGAGGGTGCTGACATATGGTCACCAAAGTCCAACGATTACATGGATTGACTCTCCTCTCTCCTAATTATTGTGGTGATTGTTTTGTAATTTTTTGAAGCCATGACAACGCCCAAACTTAAAGGGTGTACTTCAGGTTTTGCCTAAGTTATAAGAGTCTCTGACTAGAGAAAGGGCTAACGTTTGGGTTGCTCCAAGAAGAAAGGCATTCATGCCATTGAAGAGACACATACTCACTCTGGCTATATAATCACGTGGTTTCTGAAATTTTAAATCCTCTGTCCCCCATACATTCTTTGATCCGAATGGCAGAGGAGCTTCCTTATTCATACTTTTCTCTCTGAGAGTGATGACAGTCCATTGAATTGCCAAAGAGAAAGGGTAAACCAATTTAGTTCAATACTCTCTCTCTCTCTCTCTCTCTCAATAGTTCCACCCACACTTGATTCTTCAACCTAGTCCATCACTCAATTCTTCAAAGAAATATAATTAACAGAGGGTTCAAACAAGAATATTATTTATATTGATCAACACTGATAAGACACTCTATATACTGTCAAGAATCTTAAGTGGCTTTTGCAGGCACAAAGATTTAAGAACAAGATATCATATCACCATAGTAAAAATAATTGTACCTCCGCCCAAGAGCCTGAAGAAAGTTTTGCATATTTCCAATGAGAAGAGCAAAGAGCAAGAGGCCCAGCCCAATAATGGCCATGGTAAAAAGGACTTCCCAAACAAAATAGCTTGGATTTTGATTTCCAGCGAGTGTACTGATTTGCTTCATAGAATCGTACAAAAACAATGTCAGCAATGGGTTAATTAATTTATACATTTCATTACAAAATTTATTGAATCACATATGAACACACTTCCTATCATTTTACCAAAGGAAACGTGTCAGGTCAGTATGGAATTCAATCAAGAAAGAAAATCATTTGAGACAAATAATTTAATTATGATATTATTATAAAGTCAATAAAGTTTTTCATTGGCAGGGCACTATAAGACATAAGTTCATTATACTATTATAATCATAAGATACTCATGTAGTTAATTTGAGCTTGTATTCCAGCATCAAAAATGCAAAACTCACTCAATTAAGTGTACAACATCACGAGGCAACATATGTGACATAACATTTACATTTTGTTTGGTTTATTGGAAATAAAAGGGAATGGAAAACTCTGTAAGGAAAGGAATTTGTTTCCCATCTGGTTCAAGGGAAGGAAATGAGATGGTGATGACACAGAGAGATGGGAAATCCATCTTGGCCCACATCATTGCGTCCACCCAAAATGAGCAGTGATAGAGGGAAAAGATTGATGTCTATTTAGTTATAATCGGAAATTTTCATGAGCCTTGTAGCTCAAATGGCACACATTGGTGTCTCTAACAGAGACATCCTACTTATTTATTACATGCATTTTTTAAACTATTTAAATACAGAAATTTCATTACACTTTTTATTTGTCTTATCCAACTTTAATGTCAGCTCTCAAGCGTGGGACATCTACCTCTAAAAAAAATTAGAATTTTTATATGAATGTGTTACTCTTTTTTATATGAATGTGTTACTCTTTTTTATTAGTTATAACAATCTACAGATTTCTCTTCTTTTTTTTTTTTCAAATGAGAGGATGTACTGATGTTAGCATATGTACTGTACTGAGTAATATTGTTTAAGTTGTGAGGGAAAACCAGTAATTTTGCATTTTGGGATTAACCTATAAATAATACATGTATATTAGGGCTAATGTAATTTTTCTTCTCAATAAAAATTGTTCAATTAGCTTCTATGTTGTATCAGAGTGCCAATGTAAACAATCCCAGCTTGTCATGTCTAGTTGACTACCATGGACCTCCATAAACCCACAATCCGACCACCGGTAACCGTCGTGCCTAGTTGACTACTGTGGACCTCCAAAACCCACAATCCAACCGCCACTAACCCTAACCAGCATAGTCGACTATTGTCAACCAACCAGAACCCACAATCAACTGCTGCTGCCTGAAACCAGCAAAGTCAACCATCAATGACCACCTAGAAGGCCAGAACTCGCAAACAGAAAGTTAATCATCGAACCCAACTCTAACAAAGTCTCTCATCTTTGATGGAGGAGAAACCAATTTTTATATTAACCTTGTTCTCTTAACTATGTTTTCAGATTACTCAAAGTAGATCAGGAGATGTTCACTTGGCTCGAAGCAAATATCTGACTTCGAGAATTTGGGTCTAGGGTCGGGGAAACACCTAAATTAATCAGACTTTTTATGAAATGCACAAGTTAACAATAAGAATGAGGGAATACTAATTTACTAAGTGCCTAAATTACAATGCTTAATTTTTTTTATTTTCTTTTGGACACAACTGGGACACAATCATATCATAGTCCCTAGGGTAGAAGATGACACCAGAGTGTCCCAAGTTCCAGCCAACCCAATCTGATGCTAAAAAGCCTGGCCCAAATGTTTTTGAAGTCCAACAATAAAGCCCATTATTTTGAACGAATTTTCCCTCCAAATTAGATCATTAATGATTATTTTCTCAAAGAAGTCAAGTAGCATTACTTAGTATTCCCAAGGAAATAATCAGCCTTTATGTTTCAGTACTCCTAAGCAGACCAATCATTTATTTTGTTTCTAGTCTCTATGAGTCTTATTTGACTATGGTCTTGAAAATGTAATGTGCTAATTGCTATTTTCGTTCTCCCATGCTTTGAGGGCTATTCTAAGCTTCTATAAAAGCTATTTGGCTGGATTGAATAAATCAGAGTGTATTTTGAGATTATTATTTTTTGTGCTTAAGAAGAAGGATTTCTTCTACTCAACTCTGAGGGACTTGCATACACTTGGAAGAATGGTAGACTAGGGGAAGATTTTGTTATGGAAAGCTTGATTGTGTCTTTGTCACAATGGACTAAATGCATGGCTTTCCCCACAATGTGGTAAGGAATTTCCCCATCCTGCATTCAAATCATGGGTCCATTCCACTGGACATGGACTGAGCCCAATCTTCAAAGGGAAACCATTCCATTTTGAGTGGATGTGGACCAATCAGCCCGACTGCCAGAGCATTATAAGCTATGAAGCACGGGTGCGTTTCGGGACTCGGGTGCGGGTGCGGGACTCGGCAATTTTTGAAAAAGATGGATGCGGATGCAACGGGACTCAGCAATTAAAAAATTATTAAAAATATTTTTATTTATATTTTTAATATATTGCTAAGCATACTTTTTTATATAATAATAATAGAATACTCATATAATAATAATAATAGTAATAAAATAAATAGATAAATAATAATAAGTACACTAAAGTTTTTGACACTTGAATTATAGACAAATGTATCAAAATAGATGAAACATCCCATAAATAAATAAATAAATGTGGCTTAGTGGCTCACGAATTTGGCCAACCCAAAAACAAATTAAATGATATAGGTGGCAGATATTAAAATAGGTGTAGCTTCTTCCCATTACGAAAAAATAATAATAATAATAATAAAATAAAATAAAAGAGGAAAGTTGTGGCTGGCTCACGTGTTTGGTCAGAGAGGCACAAAAAAACAAAATAAAGTTAACAAAGTCCTATCGTTTTACGGTAAAAAAAAAACAAAAGAAAAAACAGAACTTTTCAAAAAAAGAAACAGAACAGAGTTACAGAAGGCAGGGGCTCTGGCGAAAAAAAAGGAAGAAGAAAACGAAGAAGCAAAGAAGAAGAAAGGGGTTAAGGCCACCGGTATTACAATCTAACCTCTTTCCTCTCCATCTTCGCTGGCTCAAGAGACAGTCAGTCACAAGTTTTTATCCATTTTTTTTGTTTGTTTTCATTTTCTTGTTCGGCGCCGGCACGGTGTGTTTCGGCGGTTTCGCCCGATATGTCCGATATGGCCCGAGTCGGCGCAAATCTGCCCAAGAGCCGTGTCGGCGCAAGTCAGCGCGAGTCATTGAAAAAAAGAAAAAAAAAACACGTGGCAAGACGCGGCCCGACGCGCAGTCAGCGGCGTCCCTCCCGCATCGGACGCGGGTGCAGCTCCTCTGGCACCGCGTCCGTGCTTCCTAGATTATAAGTGAAGCATGGAACAGTAACAAGGCCGGTTTTCATGCCTACCAGTAGGTACAGGGGATCAAAGAAGTGAGAGGCAATTTGTGGGAGAGGATCAAGAATGTGTTTGGGCGAGTGGAAGTGGACATTGAAAACAAAATGATGGAATTGCAGGAAATACGAAGTAACATAAGGTCCCATGAAGATGTTAGAAAAGTTGAAGACTAGCACTTTCAGTTGGAAAAAATTATACCAACGAGAGGAAACTGTGTGGACACAAAAAGTGCTATGAGACTGGATAATCAAGATGGACAGGAATTCTAGGTACTTCCAAATGGTAGCTAGAAACCATAGGCTATGAAACTGAATTCAGCAGATAAAGGATGATCAGGGTTGTTGGGCGGATTCACAAGAAGGTATCTTCCAGTGTTACCAGAATTACTTCCAGCGACTCTATACATCACAACAGACATATGAGGCCAACCAGATCCAAGAAAAACTAAGCATAGTTCCTCTGCCCGCTGTGTCAATGGAAAAAAAAAATGAAGCTGGAGGAGCCTGTTCAGAATGAAGAAATCATTCAAGCGCTCTTTCAAATTGGACCGTTCAAAGCCCTTGGACCAGATGGGTTACCAGCTGCATTCTACCAGAGGTACTGGAGGGTGGTTCAACCAGACATGCTTGCAACTGTACTTTCCTTCTTCCACTCAGATCTGATTCTGAAATCCCTAAACCACTCTTTCCTTACACTGACTCCTAAATCTGCTAGTCCAGAAGATGTCTCCCAGTTTTGCCCTTTCTGGCTTTGTAATGTAGTCTAGTCTATGAGATCATTTATAAAATTCTTGTCAATCAACTCAGGTGCCTGCTTTGACTCCTTTATCTCCCCTTTCTAAAATACATTCATACACGGTAGGCATATCTCTGATAATATCATCCTTGCACATGAATTTTATGTCATTATTAAGAAGAAAGAAGAATATTAAAGGAGAGTTTGGTTCCCTTAAACTTGACATGCACAAAGCCAATGGTAGGCTGGAGTGGGGTTTTCTCAAAGTTGTCCTATCTACCAAAGGATTCGGGGATAAATGGATCCAGTGGCTCTTGCAGTGTGTTACCACTGTATCTTATCGTGTGTTAATTAATGGTGGACCTTCCTAGACCATTGTGTGCATAAGTACACTAAAGTTTTTGACACTTGAATTATAGACAAATGTATCAAAATAGATGAAACATCCCATAAATAAATAAATAAATGTGGCTTAGTGGCTCACGAATTTGGCCAACCCAAAAACAAATTAAATGATATAGGTGGCAGATATTAAAATAGGTGTAGCTTCTTCCCATTACGAAAAAATAATAATAATAATAATAAAATAAAATAAAAGAGGAAAGTTGTGGCTGGCTCACGTGTTTGGTCAGAGAGGCACAAAAAAACAAAATAAAGTTAACAAAGTCCTATCGTTTTACGGTAAAAAAAAAACAAAAGAAAAAACAGAACTTTTCAAAAAAAGAAACAGAACAGAGTTACAGAAGGCAGGGGCTCTGGCGAAAAAAAAAGGAAGAAGAAAACGAAGAAGCAAAGAAGAAGAAAGGGGTTAAGGCCACCGGTATTACAATCTAACCTCTTTCCTCTCCATCTTCGCTGGCTCAAGAGACAGTCAGTCACAAGTTTTTATCCATTTTTTTTGTTTGTTTTCATTTTCTTGTTCGGCGCCGGCACGGTGTGTTTCGGCGGTTTCGCCCGATATGTCCGATATGGCCCGAGTCGGCGCAAATCTGCCCAAGTCTGAGCCGTGTCGGCGCGAGTCAGCGCGAGTCATGAAAAAAAAACACGTGGCAGGACGTGGCCCGACGCGCAGTCAGCGGCGTCCCTCCCACATCGGACGCAGGTGCGGCTCCTCTGGCACCGTGTCCGTGCTTCCTAGATTATAAGTGAAGCATGGAACAGTAACAAGGCCGGTTTTCATGCCTACCAGTAGGTACAGGGGATCAAAGAAGTGAGAGGCAATTTGTGGGAGAGGATCAAGAATGTGTTTGGGCGAGTGGAAGTGGACATTGAAAACAAAATGATGGAATTGCAGGAAATACGAAGTAACATAAGGTCCCATAAAGATGTTAGAAAAGTTGAAGACTAGCACTTTCAGTTGGAAAAAATTATACCAACGAGAGGAAACTGTGTGGACACAAAAAGTGCTATGAGACTGGATAATCAAGATGGACAGGAATTCTAGGTACTTCCAAATGGTAGCTAGAAACCATAGGCTATGAAACTGAATTCAGCAGATAAAGGATGATCAGGGTTGTTGGGCGGATTCACAAGAAGGTATCTTCCAGTGTTACCAGAATTACTTCCAGCGACTCTATACATCACAACAGACATATGAGGCCAACCAGATCCAAGAACAACTAAGCATAGTTCCTCTGCCCGCTGTGTCAATGGAAAAAAAAAAAAATGAAGCTGGAGGAGCCTGTTCAGAATGAAGAAATCATTCAAGCGCTCTTTCAAATTGGACCGTTCAAAGCCCTTGGACCAGATGGGTTACCAGCTGCATTCTACCAGAGGTACTGGAGGGTGGTTCAACCAGACATGCTTGCAACTGTACTTTCCTTCTTCCACTCAGATCTGATTCTGAAATCCCTACACCACTCTTTCCTTACACTGACTCCTAAATCTGCTAGTCCAGAAGATGTCTCCCAGTTTTGCCCTTTCTGGCTTTGTAATGTAGTCTAGTCTATGAGATCATTTATAAAATTCTTGTCAATCAACTCAGGTGCCTGCTTTGACTCCTTTATCTCCCCTTTCTAAAATACATTCATACACGGTAGGCATATCTCTGATAATATCATCCTTGCACATGAATTTTATGTCATTATTAAGAAGAAAGAAGAATATTAAAGGAGAGTTTGGTTCCCTTAAACTTGACATGCACAAAGCCAATGGTAGGCTGGAGTGGGGTTTTCTCAAAGTTGTCCTATCTACCAAAGGATTCGGGGATAAATGGATCCAGTGGCTCTTGCAGTGTGTTACCACTGTATCTTATCGTGTGTTAATTAATGGTGGACCTTCCTAGACCATTGTGTGCATTTGGGAAGCGCGTTTTGCGCTTCCCACGTCTGCATCTGCCTCCTTTTTTTTTTTTTTTTTTTGAAGTGCATTTGACTTTCTGTAACTTTATGTGGCTGTGGTGTTTCCAATGGGTCCTGTGCACTGTTCATGGGACCCACAAACCTCTTTTTCCACCACAACTTTCATTAAAAATGAGTCCCACGATACTATTCACACTTTTAAAAATTATTTTATTACAGTGTTTTCAGTTTTTAGTTTTCAGCGGTATTCAAATGGACATTATACCTCCTAGAGGTATTAGACAGGGGAACCCTCCCTCTCCCCCCAATTTATATCTAGGCGAGCAACTGTGAGATAATTTAGTTTACCAACTAGACAACGATATTTCTCAGGATTAGATAATAGATCTGATCTTCATAAAATTTGACATTAAGATCCATAGGGGTCTCCACTTGTTTAGATCCTAGCAAGCCATTTTCTTCCAAAATATCCAGCACACACTTTCTTTGTGATAATCAGATGCCTTATTTAGATCGTGCTACCTCAATACCCAAGAAACAATGAAGTTTGCCCAAATCCTTAGTTTGAAAGGAGTATTAAAGGAGTGTCTTCAAATCATCAACGTCCTTCTTGTCATCACTAGTGATTATGATATCATCAACATACACTATCAACATAATCTTTCCTCTTTTAGAGGTATGAGAAAATACAGAGTGATCAGATTGACAACGTTGCAATCCAAACTTTAACACTACTACACTAAAATAACCAAACCAAGCTTTAGGAGGTTGCTTAAGACCATAAATGGCTTTATGAAGCCCTCATACCGTCCCAAATTGCCCGTAATCAACAAACAAGGTGGTTGCTCCATCTACACCTCTTCCTTCAGATCGCTCTTTAAATTGCACTTTTAACATCTAACTGAAACAGTGGCCTACTCAAATTAGCAGCTAAGGAAATTAAAATTCTAATTAAAGAAATTTTAGCAACCGGAGAGAATGTCTCTGCATAATCAACACTATATGTTATATATGCTCTTTGGCAACCAAGCAAGCCTCAAAATGCTCAATAGAACCATCAGGCAAGTACTTCACAGTGTACACCCAACGACAGCCAACAATAGTTTCCCTATAAGAGGAACTAAAGACCAAGTGGCATTTTGAGACAAGGCATGCATTTCTTCTTGTTGCCGACGATGATACACTTGGAGTGGTTTTTTAGGAGTTATAGTAGGACATGGGGCACTAATGAAAGACAAAGAGTAGGTGAGTAACACTAGTATCTCTTCTGATTACAAGAATACCCAAGAAAAACACATTTAATTGATGTAGGATCAAGTTTATCACCCCTTAGACCTAAGAGATGAACATAGTGCACACAACCAAAGAATTTAGGAGGTAAGAAAAATTAAGGTACAATAGGAGATAGCACAGTATAAAGGATCTAACCACCCAAAATAGTAGAAGGCATGCGATTGATTTGGTGACAGGAAACAAGCACATCATCACTTCAATAGGATTTGAGGACACTCATATGGAATAAAGAGCACGGGTAACCTCTAACAAATGATGCTATTCGCATTTAGCAACTCCATTTAGTTGTGGAGTACGAGGGCATGAAGATTGGTGAATTATACTATGATCATCAAAAAAATGAGACAAGACAACGATGTATGAAAATATTCACGAGCATTATCATATCAAAAATATGAAGTGAAACACTAAATTGAGTCTTTATTTCCATATAAAAAGATTTGAAAATGAAGAACAATTTAGACCTTTCTTTCATAAGATAAAAAGAGGTGATCCTAGAAAAATTATCAACAAAAATAACAAAATATCTAAATCCCAACAATGAAGGAGTGTTTATTGGATCCTAAATATCAGAATGAACTAAATGAAAATACTAATATGATTTCACACCTAGAGACAAAAGGCACCCTATGGTGCTTGCCATGGTTTTTAGACCTGGGCCAGACTATATGTGTCACGCCCCAAACCCAAGTAAGAGCTAGGCACGTGACAACAACCACACACTTATAAGGTTTACACCCTACAAGTGTGAAAGGTCTTCTTAATCACTAAGAATTTGTCCTCAAAGAAAATTTCATCAATAAATCCAAAAATATCTTCAATAATGCAATTCTCAAAGTATCTCCAAAATAATAATCTTCCAACATTACAAAGAAAAAATAAACTAAATCTTTTAAGACTAAAGTCTAAACAAAAGACATTATTAAACACAAAATTCCAAATCTTATTCCAATGATTTCCTAAACTTCACTCATACGCACATCCCAACGGAAGCCCAAACATATGCTACTCAATAAATAACCAAAGTCCTAATAAGTTCTATCAAGCAAATAGATCCATAAAATAATAAGTTGTACATAGATCGAATATCTTAATCTTACAAATATATCATAGATGGATTAGAACATAATCAGTTTTCCATATATCAAAGCTATAATTTACAATAGGTTCCAAAAACACATAAGTAATTTCAAGGACTTAAAACAGTTCAAATAATCAAACATAATTCATATTCTTAACAATCTTTATGACTATGGTCACATTATATCCCTGTAAGTGGGCATCAAATTCAAATGAAACTAGTTCCTTGTTAATATATATTCCCCATTAGCTGGGTCCAAAAACACGATAGACTCGTGATGCCCTAAATAAAACTAGTTTCAATACCAATGAATAACCTCCATTGGCTGGATATCAGAGTCAAAACATAGTTAGATTGTCCAAAATTATATATATCAAATCATAGTTCAAACAAAAATATATCTCATTCAAATACATATATATAAAATTATATATTCAGTAATCAAATATGTTTGTGATAATTTTCTATTCTTTACTTTATATCAATGTAGCTAAAATAATTAAATAAAATTGTAACAATTATAAACAAATTTCAGTAGTTAACATACAATAGTATAAGCAAAATAAAACCAATTAGGATAAGGTAATTTAACTCAGCGAGCTCACCACAAAAGAACTTCTCCCTAACACTTTCTCTAAAATCCTTAGATATCACCTAAACAATTTTCAGCCACCATTTACTCAATAATCAAATAATTCAAGAAAAACTTATAACAGTACCCGGCCAAAAGAGAAACTACTAAAAATATCCAATAATGTTCCACTAATATCATACCCAAAAATCCTCATATTCTTAACAATCTTCTTTATTTTTCTGCCACCATTAATGCCCTAGAGATAAGGCTAAAACTCTTAGTACTATATCATACTAGAAGAAAAACAAAGACACCTGGACACTATTGCGTTAACACCTTTATTTCCCTTTTTTTTTCTTTTTCTTTTTTTATCTCTGCCACCTGCCACCATTATCATCTCAAAATCTCATGCCACCTGCCACCATTATCATCTTTTGAGATGATGAAAACTCCAAGTTCGAGTTAGGCACATGGCCTTATGGAAATACAACCATTCTTTCCTTTTTCTTTTTTTTTTTCTTCTTCTTCTTCTTCTTCTTTTATTTATTTTTTTTTTTTTTTTTTTTTTTTGGGTGATAGCATGTCAGAACTCAAAGCCTAGGCGCAATAGGCTTTTTTTTTCATCAAGTCCCATACTTCGGGCACTGCTCCTTAAAGAAAATCTGTGCAGAAACCTAACCCATTAAGCCTAAAAAAATTTGCAGCTTCTATCTAAGCTTAGCACACAAAGGTATAGAAAAAGATTGAATTACTGAGCATAGAAAAATCTGCAGGTACCTAGCGTCTAGTTTGCCGAAAATATAAATCTAAACCTTTCTTCCTTTGCATCATTAAAACTCTTTGAATATTTAAATAGTTTCACTACTGGCCAAAAACACTCTAATTCCAAATAAAGCGTAGATATTTTAGGTAGTCTCCTCTCTCAAAATATCTGTCATTATATGCTGACTTAATTAGCTTATATATAGCTAGGGTTTCAACCTTATTTTCTAAAAACCCCCTTAGTAATATTAATTATAAAATTGACCCCACAAAAAGATTTACTTAAATACCTCCTCCTTTTAAATCTCTTTTTTTTTTTTTTAATTAAATTCCGGGTATTACAGTATGGTATGACCCGATTAATAGGGAACCTCTCACTAATACGGTTCTTTTAACTCTAACCGCCGTCAAACTGCCCAAGTTTGAAAATCGTGGATGGTTCTCATGGTTTAGGTCAAAGCTTTAAAAAAATGGTATTTACAAGCTTACATCACCTTATTGCCATTGTTGAAGTTTCAATCACCAGGAGATGTTGTCAAACGTTAAGATTGCGTCATAGTTTCTTCTGTCTCACTCTCTTTCTCGTTCCTTCTTTGTTTCAGTTTTTCTTCATATTCTTCTTCTCTCTCTCTTGTTCTTTCTGTGGTTTTGCCCTCTGGTTTGTTCAATGCCTGACTGTAAATGTCTCGCACTCTCTTTTGTTCTTTATGTGGTTTCGCCCACTGCTTTGCTTAGACTCAACCTATTTTCTTGGACTATGCTTTTAAATGGGGCGGACAAGACAACTGAATTTTACTCACTGTCACTCTCTTCTTGGCTTTCTAGCTAGCTTTACGCTATCCACTGTCCTACTGTTCTAGGCTTTCTAGCTAGCTTTTGTTTTGTTTTTGTTTATTTAATTATTTTTTAAATTTCATGGGGAATGGGTCTCAGTCTCACAAAAAAAATTAAATGGCAGAAAAATCAATGTCTGCCACTGTTCAGGCTTTTTTTAATTAATTTAATGGGAAATATTTTTCTTAACATTTTTATTGGGTTTCATTCAAAAAGTTTATTGGGTAGTCAAATGGGCTTTGGCATGGCTTAAATAATTTAGATATCATATAAGCTTGCATAAAAATAAAATAAATATGTTAAATAATTAATTTTAAATAATTAATAATAGTCAAATTTTCAATTTTTACTAATTTAATATATTTATTTATATTTTAAATAATTAATAAATTAATTATGACATCGTCACAGTTTGACCTTGGTTTGACCTCAGTCCAATCTCAAAAACCTAAAACATCTGCCTTGTCCAATTCTTTGAATAGTACGGGTTTAAAAACCATGGTGCTTACTCAACTGACATGCTCCACATTGTAAGGACACGACAACATGACGGGACTAATCAAATCCTGGAGAGGGATGACCAAGATAACAATGATACTAGTGAGGTAAGGTAGACAAGTGAGAAGCCACTAAACTAGAAGAACCATGCTAATCCAGGTAGAAGAGTCCACCAACTGCATTCCCTCCACCAAGAATATTCCCCGTCTAGAGATCTTGAAAGATACAATGAATGGATAAAAAAAAGGCAATGCAATTCAAAAGTTTAGTAAGCTTACTAATTGACAAAAGATTAAAAAGAAAGTCAAGAATATATAAGACAAAAGAGAGAGAGATTAGGTTGACAAAAGATTAAAAAGAAAGTCAAGAATATATAAGACAAAAGAGAGAGAGATTAGGACTAAGATTGGCAGTGCCCAAACCAGAAACTATAGTGGTTAAGCAATCTAACAAAGTAACATTCAGAAGACTGCTAGAGTGCTCAAGGTCAGAGAGTAAACTTGAGGTACTTGTCATATGATTAGTAGCGCCTAAGTCAATGACCTAAGGTTCTTGAGTGGCAAGATAAGCAATGTAAGTACCTTGTTAAGTCAAAGTAGCTATAGAGCCAAACCCAACAAAATTAGAATGCATAGACAATATGCGATTGTACTCTTCCTCAAAGATGGAGACTACTCTGGATGAAGGTGGAAGTGACTGTAAAGTCAGTTGTTCAGCCTGAAAACTAGCTTGATGAGCTGAGGGTTTACCATACAACTCTCAACAGAAGTCTAATGAATGATTCTCACCATGACAATAAGTGCATTTGTGGAGGCCACATCCTCTACCACTTTTCCCCCTTGCTCACAATATCCACGGCCTCAACCTCCACAACCACCTCTACCACTCCCCATGGAAGTCGCAAAAGTAGATTTATCACCAGAAGGTAATGTAGCAGTACTAGGATAAGGTAATTTAGTTGTTTTAGAGCTAGATAATGTGGCCTGTCTAAGTTTACCAAAAACTTCACTCAATGAAAGGATGTCCTAAGTAGCCAACAATTGTTATTTTACTAGGTACAATGTTGTAGGTAAGCCAGTGAGGAAGCAAGCAACATACATATAATCTCTTTGTTTCTTCATAGCTTTCATATCAAAGGAGATGAGTTGGTAAATATTGCATTCTTCACATATACTCTTAAACTTGTTATAATAGTCTTCCAAAGACAAATCACTAAGAGTCAAGGAAAAATAAGCTTGATGAAGATCATAAATTTGCTTCAAATTGCTAACACCAAAGTACAGTTCCTTGGCCTGTTCCCAAACAAGTTTTGCAGTCAGTAAGAAAACCAAACTACAACAATTCTTAGACTCCATACTATTCCATAGGAAACTCCTAATTTGTGCATCTTCAACTCTCCAATCAGCATATTTATAGTCCATAGAAGCTGAGGGTTCATTAATCATGTAATTGAACTTCTTTCAACTACTTGGGCCACTTAGCATAATTACTTCCATTAAGACAAAAGAGGTAATAGATAACAAGTCTGGAGCCAATAAATAATTAGTGGGTTGAACACTATTTTTGGTCCACAGCAGCAATCTTATCAACACACTCACAATAAGCAAATAAACTAGTGGACCGGTGGAAAGAAACCTCAACAATGAGTCAACTAACTACAACTAGACAAATTCAACACCAATAGTTCCAAATACTGCCCAAGAGAGCCACTTTACTCACAAACAAACAAACATCATTCCTGGATTTGGAGAAATTTGTTGAATAGGAATTTCCAGGGCAGTAACCTGACTATAAACATTGATTTACCTCCAATTCCCGTCCCTTAAAAATTAGATTAGCCCTTGCATTCTTAACAGCCAAGTTTTTCCCCCACTCAACCTTATTTAATCACTGTACTCAGAACCCTCTACTGCATTTGGTACCATAAAAATCAAGTTCAGTTTGAGGGGAAGCAACCCAATACCGCAGATACACTACTGACTTCTCAAGCTCTGGTCAGAAGGTATGGAGAGGCTTTTCACAATGTGGATGCAGGTGCTGCTAGTAAGGGGTTTTCAATGCACAAGGAGCACAATCAACCTGCATGGCCCTTCCATGAGCAGTGGAAGATATTAATTCAGGTGGAGGTCACAAAGAAAATGCACAAGGGCAGAAGAGGATAGGCTATAATAGCTAAGAACAGAGAAGGGCACATCATTCTGGCCAAGGGACACAGCATTGGCATACAGGAGCTGCAAGTAGCTAGTCTTTATATAAACAGAGAAGCAATACTATGAAAGACATTGGTTTTTCCAACATGGTGGTCCTGATCAGCAAGAAGGACATACCACAGTTTTGGAAGAAGAAAGATCACTGGCACAGGCAATGCCGCAACCTCATTGAAGATATATAATATATCGGAACCCAAGCTCAGATTAGACTTGTTATTAAAGGTGTTTCAAATGTAATATTACCTGAAGCTAGAAAAGTGGCCATCCAGGCTGCAACTCAATATCCATATATTGTTTTTGACGACTGTTTTGTACCATTTGCCAGATATCTTTGCCAGGCATAAAATAAATAAATTTTATCTTTTTTAAAAGTAGGAATATGAAGTAATAAACAAACCCAAATCAGATTTTTTTTTTAAATGCAAGATAAGAAATCAAGTGGAAGAAACCAAAAGCAATGGCAAGTGTGTGCCTCAGGTTTGCCTCCCACCAAAAGGGCTTGACAAAATTTGTAATGTATTTTCCTATAGCACATCCCTAGTTAATTTTAAAAATATGTAAAACAAAATTCTGACTGAAATTCAAGTTGTAGGATAAAGTTCAAGACACTTCATATAAAAGATAAGGCAAAAATGAAGAAATACATAAAAGGAATACCTGGAATCCCCAAAATAATGAAAATATATATCTGGTTATGATGCTATGTTCCATACTAAGAGAGACAGCTGTCTTGTAAATCCCATACGAAAAGCCATCTTCAGTTAAACAAGCACTGGCATTCACATTATCTTTCCAGCTATTCCATGTTGAATTGGGATCATTGGAAAAATGTTTAGAATTTTTTCCTACCCCACAATCTATAAAACTCGTACATGACGGAAGTCCAGAGTTTCCACAGGCAACTCGAAGACATTGATTAACCCTCTGGGAAAATAAAGAGGAGGTAAAATGAGAAAATTAGTAAATCATTGAACAAAAGACTTCATGCACGTAGTAAACAAAATACTTGGGAAAGTAGAAATAAGAAGCAGTTGGCATAATCAACCTTCTCATGTTTGAAGCATCACAGCCAATATAATGACTTCCAATAAGACAATAAAGTCAAAATCTTCTCTTATTTTAAAACAAATAACAAATAAATAAATAAATAAAGAATATTGAAATTCCTACTTCATTAATGAAACAAATTATTTTCTTGGTAGTGGATTTTTTTTTTCCTATCACAAATATTTTACTAACATTACAAACTAAACTGAGTACATGAATGATACAATGTTTGGGTTCTGGCCAAGATAAGACCATAATGTCAAAAGCTTCTCTTCTTTTAAAATATAAATATATATAAAATAAAAAATAAAAATAAAAATTATTGAATGACTAGTTCAATGATGAAACAAATTATTTTCTTCATGGTGTTTCTTTTTTCATGTCACAAATATTTTTACCATGTCAACAATAAATCAAAACATTACAAACTAAACTGACAACATGAATGATGCAATGTTTGGGTTCTTTTTTTTTTTTTTTTTCTTTTCTTTTCTTGGCAGGCAAAGGAATGTTTGACTTAATATTGCTTCAGGAAATTGTTGGCCAAGGTTGCATTATGTCTGCAATTTGTGTTTCACAAAAGGTAATTTGAACAAGAAGATGCTTCACTATTATGAACATTTCAACAACTAAATATAATTGCATGTACAAGAGGAAGTGTAAAGTTCAAAGAAACTTCAAAAAACAGAAAGAAGAAGAAACTTGTCAAAAAGAAGGCAAGGTCAACAAGCATCTTTAGTGATATAAAAACCTCCACCTACCTGCAACCCAAACAGATACCAACATGACCCAACAACATGGCCGGACAACATGAAAGTGAGAAGATTTATAATGAAATTAGCCCAGGCTGACTCAAATACGAAGCCACTTGGAGACTGACCAGCAAGTAGAGGTAGAAACCTATACAATCTAGGAATGTACTGAACAAGAACAGCTGCCCGTAAAAGATTTTTGGCATAATTTGCTCCTCCCAAAGATTTTGGTAGAATTAACAATATTATGATCTGCATTTTAAAAAGTAATAATAAAAATAATTAATGACAAAGGACAGAAATTCGAAATACACTTATCATTTAAATAAAACATATACTATCATAAAGGTATTTAAACCGATTGATCGATACATGCAACAATCTTATAGAAGGCAACTTGATCACATGTATTGCACTTTTCTAGGAGGCAACTCAATTATTTGGAAAAGTAAGAAGTTGGCTATAATATCCAGATCTAGATTAGAGGATGATTACAAGGCCATGACACATACATCATGCAAACTTACGTGGATTAAGCATCTAATTGAGGAATTAAGGTTTGACATGAAGTTGCCTAAGAATATGATTGTAAGAAGCAAGCAGCAATTCATACTGCCTCTATTCTTGTGCTTCATGAGCAAACCAAGCATATAGAGCTGGATTGTCATCTTGTTCAAGAAAGGGTAGAAACTGGTGTAATAGCTACTCCATATATCTCTATCAGAGCCCAATTCGCTGATATGTTTGAATCAAAGTTTTATGTAAGACTTGTTTGGATTTATTATGTAACAAGCTAGGATTGCATGACATATACGTCCCAACTTGAGGGTAAGTGTTATAAGTTTGTATTAAGTCAGGGGAAAAATATTAAACAATATCATCATAATCACCCACGTATATAAATTAGAATTTTTAAGTGTTAAATTAAGTTTTTAACCCTAATTACATCCCAAAACAACAAGCTTGAAATTTGAATAATCAATAAGAAGATTGTAACACATTAAGTGTATGGACGTGTCATATGTAGATTGTAAACAAAGTTGATAAAGGGAAGAGAATGATTGAGAGATGGTTCTTACTTGAGGAAGAGGTAATACAACAAACAAGTCAATAAAAAAGTATCCACAAATGTAATTAAGAGCAATTTTCTTTGGATGGTCAACCAGCTCTCCAGCACCAACCACTCGCGACTCTGGGGCCACATAAGCCAACCTAAACTGCACAAAAGCAAATTATATAATTCCAAGGTTAGAGGAAAGGCTTCAATCAAAACTAAGAAAATTACGATGGGATAATGATTGGAGGCATTGGATATTATGAATCACGTTCTCAAATTAAGACGTGAATTATTATAGATGAAACCTGTAAAATTCTCTTATCACAATATTTAACTTTCTTGTATCTATATTCTTTTTCAAAAGCATACAGTATACTTAAATAAATATATGAAGATGCATATGTACAAAAATATTCATGGATTTTCTCGGATTCCTAGTATTTGTAATTGTTACCAAGCGCAGGAGCTTTTGTATAGAACTTGTACACCTAAGTCACTCCCTTTAATAAAATCATCTATTCATACATATGTACAATGCCAAGATTTTAAATAGCATTTTAGATAATGGAGAAAAGTGTAACAATCATTGCTTGCTTTCATGTGAATATGAATGAAAAAGCATAACACTGTTTAGTGACTAAATAGATCCACAAAACAATAAAAATTATTTTCAAATCATTTTATCCACTACCTTTTGATTATATTCATTGAATGTGAGAAACTTGAGTGATATACCAATAATAATCATAATAATAACTAATAAATGATAAATAATCATAAATGGCTCAAGGAAATTATAAATTAGGGCTGTGAAATGGCTGCCCAAGCCATTCAGTTTTTATGAGGGCAATGAGTCAGTTCGATTCTGCATTGACACTACTGACTGAATTGGTTTGTTATTGGGTTTTAATTCAAATATATATTGTACATGGCAAACAATTAGCAGCAAGTTCATGGCTATACTAAACCAGTTCAAACTTTCCAAACCCTACTTCCCTTAATTTAATCTTCCCTACTAGGAGCTTTTGTAACAATTGGATGGAGGATGAGGTCGTGGTTTCCAAACCCACCAAATGAATGTGTAGCTTCCCAATAAAAAAAGATAAGAAAAGAAAAACAGGATGGGAAAGCAAACAACCCAAGGGAGTCAATTTCATATCAGAGGCTGTTACGGTTTGGCCAAGAGAACGAAATATTTCAGTAGCGGTTGATAACGGTGCACTGTTTCGGGATTACCACTATTTATATATTTCTTTATATAAATATATGTTTGTATTTACTTATGTAAGTATAAATTTATTAATTTTTACATTTATCAACATAAAATTTAAAATCCACATATTTTATAAGACTAAATACTAGCCTAAGTACACTAATCAATATATTAACTTAAATAACATGTTTTTTAATATTGTTTTTCAATGTTTTAACATTTTTTTTAATTGTACTGACCGAAACACTAATTTTGGCCAAAATGCCTAAAATATCCCCTATATAGGCCAGTACAACCCGATATTTTTTCCAATACATTTTCGAAGAGTACCGATACCTGTTTAATGGCTGGTACGGTATATTTCCTGATGTAGGAAAAAATCTACAAGAAAACTTTTGTTATTTATTAATTTTGGTATTCAATATGTAATTTTTGAATTTTAAGTTTAGGGTTTTATTTTCTTGTTTTTAGGTGTTTTTAATACTTTTTAGATCAAATTTGGTTCCTACTATGGATAAATATTAATTAGGATTTATTCTAGAATATATTTTCTTGTTAGTCAAGTCTTATGGAGCCCTTAAATAGGCCTCCAAGTTTATAAACGTTTTTCGGTATTATTGATAATAATAAAAATTCAAACTTTTGTCTATTGTTTCTCTGGTGGATTCCAAAACCCTTTCTCCTTGTGAATTCAAGGTTATTTTTAGAAGTAAATGTATTTTATTTCTTGTTTTCTAAAAGTAGACATGTTTTGCTTCTTGACGCTTCCGCATCGCGACATCATTTCCCCAGTTTAATCACAACTAACAACTTTTGGCTTGTAAAGACCTCCCTTCATTAAGTGAAGCTTTTGGTAGACTTAGACAAGCCACATTATCTTACTTTAATACTGCTACATTACCTTCCAGTTATAAATCTGCTTTTGCCACTTCTATGGGGAGTGGTAAGGTCCATGGTTTTGAAATTTGAACCAGACCATATGGTCCGACTGGATTAACCGAAAACCGTTCATTAAAGCCGGTTCTTTTAACCATAATAACCAGCCATTACAAGAAAGTCCGTGAACCATGAGAACTGTGGTTGAACCTCCCATTTTTGAAAACCTTAAGCAGTTCTCACAGGTTAGACCATTTGAGATTTTTTTTTTTTTTTTTTTTTGTTACTTACAGCCATTGTTGAAGCTTCAAGCCTTCAACTTCAACCACCCACCATGAGACTATTAGACTTGAGACCACACCGCCATCTTCTTCGTTGTTCCTCTCTCTCTCTCTCTCTCTCTCTGCGTTTTTGCAGATGTTGTATCAGCATTTTTGCCTCTAGAGTATTCTTCTTTAGTATCTGCATTGTTACCCAATTATTCTTGTTGTCAAGCACTTCTTAAATTTTATGGGAACTTGTTCTTTTTTTAACCCATTTTTTAATGGGGGGACAAACCAATGTCCGCCCACTCTTTCTTTTTTTTTTTTTAATTCACAAATGGTTGACTATTCAAATGGGCATAAAAAAGAAAATATTGGATTGTCAATTATGCTCAGAATGTAATACTTTTTATTTGCAGAATTATGTTTGCTTAGAATTTAATATTTTTTATTTGCATTATGAAAGTTATGATATAAAAAATGTATTTGAAATATAGTTCTTTACATTTATTTGGATTATTTTAGTTAATTTTTTCATTTTTACTAATTTAATATATTTATTTATCTTTTAAATAATTATTAAATTAATTATGACGTCATCACGGTTCGACCTCAGTTGAACCTTGGTCCGACCTTAAAAACCTTGAACCTCTCTCCCTTCTCCGGTTCTTTGAACGGTCCAAGTCTAAAAACTATGGTAAGGCCATTGAGGTCTTAAGCAAGGGGTCATACTAAGAATTATAAACTAGAGTGGAGGTCTTGAGCAAGGGCTCATACTGAGAATTATAAACTAGACTTTTGTTGGGAGTAGCATGGCAAACTCTCAGCTCATTAAGCTAGTTTTCAAGCTAAAGAACTAACTTCACAATCACTTCCACCAACACACCAACATCAAGAGTAGTATCAATTCCGGAGGAAGACTATATTCACCTTGTGTCTATACATTCTAATTCTGTTAGGTCTAGCTCTACAGCTACTTTGGCTTAATAAGGTACTTCCACTGCTTGTCTTGCCATTCAGGAACCTTGGGTCATTGACTTAGGTCCTATTAATCATATGACAGGTACTTCAAGTTTACTCTCTGACCTTGAGCACTCTTGTAGTCTTCTCAATGTCACTTTGGCAGGTGGCTCAACCACTAAAGTTTATGGTTTAGGCACTTGAGCACTCTTGTAGTCTCCTCAATGTCACTTGGCAGATGGCTCAACCACTAAAGTTTATGGTTTAGGCACTGCCAATCTAGGTCCTAATCTTTCTCTCTCTTCAATCTTACATATTCTTGACTTTCCTTTTAATCTTTTGCCAATTAGTAAGCTTACTAAATTTCTGAATTACGCTGCCCTTTTTTTATCCACTCATTGTATCTTTCAAGATCTCAAGACAAGGAAGATTCTTGGCAGAGGGCACGAAGCCAGTCGACTCTACTACCTGGATCAGCATTGTTCATCGAGTTTAGTGGCTTCTTACTTGTGTATCTCACCTCTCCAACATCATTGTCGCCTTGGTCAACCCACTCTCTAAAATTTGAAGTGGTTAGTCCATCGTGTCGTCGAGCTTTTGCAATGTGAAGCATGTCAATTGAGTAAGCACCATTGCCTTTTGTCTCTAGGGGTGAAGTCATGTCAGTAGTCCTTTTCATTTATTTCATTCTGATATTTGGGTTCCAAAAAAACTCCCTCATAGTTGTAATTTAAATATTTTGTTAGTTTTGTTGATGATTATTCTAGGGTCACCTATCTTATGAAAGAAATGTCTGAATTTCACCCTATTTTCAAATCATTTTTTATGGAAATAAAGAATCAATTTATTGCTTCACTTCTTATTTTTTTTATATGCTTTTGAATATTTTCATACGCGCGTCATTGCTCTAATATCATACCTCATCCTTGTCCTCCGTTGTTGCTTCTAAGTCTCTACAGGAAACTATGTCCATTCTTGGTTGGAAGGTTATCATGGAAGAAGAAATGTCTGCCTTGTTTCAAAATTCTACTTGGTCTTTAGTTCCTCCTCTAGGGAAAACTACTATTGGCTATCGTTGGGTGTATACTATGAAGTACTTGCCTGATGGTTCTATTGAACATTTGAAGGCTCGCTTGGTTGCCAAAGGGTATACCAAGACTTTTGGTGTCGATTATGCAAAGATATTCTCTCCTGTTGCTAAAATTTTCTATCAAGATTTTAATCTACTTATCTGCTAATCTGGGTTGGCCATTGTTTCAGTTAGACGTTAAAGATGCATTTTTTAATGGTGATTAGAAGGAAGAGTTGTGTATGGAGAAACCACTTCGGTTTGTTGCTCAAGGGGAGTCTGGGAAGGTTTGCAAAATGCATAAAGCCATCTATGCTCTTAAGCAATCTCCCTAGTAAACTTAGTGCAACAATGTTATAGTTTGGATTGCGACATTGCCAATCTAATCACTCTATGGTTTCTAATCACTCTAAAAGAGGAAAGGTTTTTTTTTATAAGTAACAAGTTTATTGATATCAAAAAGGGGAACACCCTAGTATACAAGGAGTGTACAAGGGGTTAAACAATCAAGAACAAAAATTACAAGAATCTAAGAAATCAAGAAAAGAAAAAAAATGATTGGTTCCGCAAAGCAGCCAACCAATCCATTAAAGTTCTAAACAAAAATAGCTTCAAGTCTGATATGGATCTCTCCCTATCTTCAAAGCACCTTCTATTTCTCTTTCTCCATAGACACCACAATAAGCAATGGGAAACAATCAACCAAATATAACCATTAAAAGAGGAAAGGTCATGTTGATAGTGTGTGTAAATGATATTATAATCACAGGTGATGACAAGGACAGTGATGATTTGAAGACATTCCTTCAAAACTCATTTCAAACTATGGACTGGGCAAACTTCATTATTTCTTGGGTATTGAGGTAGCACGATCTAAAAAAGTATTAGTTTATCACAAAGAAAGTATGTGATGGGATATTTTGAAAGAAACTAGCTTTGTTAGGATCTAAAGCAATAGAGACTCCTATGAATCCTAATGCCAAATTGTATAAAGATCAGGGGGAGCTGTTGTCTAATCCTAAGAGATATCGTCGTCTAGTTCGTAAGCTAAATTAGCTCACAATTACTCTCCCTGATATATCATTTGCAGTTGGTGTTATAAGCCAATACATGAAAACTCCACATCTTCCACATTGGGATTTTGGTAAATAGTTATTCAAATTATGAGGTATCTTAAAGCACATCTAGGTTGTGGTCTTTTGAATAAAGCTAACAGTCACCTGCAAGCTATGTTGCTCGGACATGCCAAAAATGGCCAAGTACCCGAGTTGGACACGTATTCGACATAGGTACCAAAAAGACACGGCTACAAAAGTACCCAGCGCGTACCAAAGAAAAAAAAAATTACTTTATTATTCTAGGTACAGGTGGACACGGCCAAGACATGCTAGTTACTTCCTGGACACGGGAGAAGGAAAAAAAAAAAGATCTCACTCCCTCACGCCCTCTCTTTCTAAACCCACAACTTCCTTCAGTCTAGAACCACAATAGTATCACCACCATCACCCCTCTTTTTATTTTTCTTCTCGCATAGGCTGGAACAAGTAGCAATCATCATCTTCTACTTTTTCAGCCAGTTGCTTTTTTTTTGTCAACCTGCACAGACACAATTTTTTGCTAAAAAAATGTTACTTTTTTGTTTTATTTAATGGGGACATAATTGTAAATTTATACTAACTTTGCTTTTCCATCTCTCATTTTGCTTCTCAACCAAACAAATAAATTTTCCATCTCTCTACTTTTCCATCCTCCCAATTAAACACAAATGAGAGAAAACTAAATCTCTTCTATCCTCCCACTTTTCTATCCCCTCTCTATTTTCTATCCTCCTACTTTTTCACTCATCCAACCAAACAGACCCTTATATCTTCTTGTGGGTGTCGACTCCGAGACATAGGTGTGGCAAGATGACAAGATATTTGGGGGGGTGGCCCACGTATTACTTTTTATTTTTTTGCCCTTTCTAGTCTATGGCATTATAAATAATGGTAAAGAAATTGCCTTTTCCTAAGCATTTATATTATTTTATTTTATATTAAATATTTTTAGATTTGTCTTTAAATTAATTGTAGATATTTTTTTTAAAACATTTTATTGCAATTACTTAATTTTAAAACCTAAAAAAAGATAAATATGTCTAAAAATATATAAAACATACCTAAAATAAATATTAATTAATTAATTGTCGTACTCCCATACTCGTATTGTACTCGCACCCGTGTCTATGTCTATGCAACCTAGCCTGCAAGTATAAGCCTTTACTGATGCCAATTGCATAGGATCACTGTTAGCTAGGAAATCCACTACTATATATTGCACTTTTCTGGGAGGAAACTTGATTACTTGGAAGAGTAAGAAACAAATTTTTGCAGATATGTCTAGTACAAAGGCTGAGTATAAAGCCATGGAACACGCCATGCGAACTAATGTAGATCAACCTTACTTGAGGAATTAAAATCTATTTTGAAGGTGCCTATGAGTATGCATTGTGATAATTAAGCAACAATTCACATTGCTTCCAATTTTGTGTTTCATGAGCGAACTAAGCATATAGAAGTAGATTGTCACATTATTCGAGAGGGAGTAGAAAATGGTGTAATTACTACTCTATATGTTTCTACAAGAATCCAAATTGCGGATATGTTTACCAAAGTTTTATATAAAACTCATTTGGATTTATTATGTAAAAAGCTAGAATTGTATGATATATACTCTCCAAAGTTCAAAGCTAGGGGCACAATAATAATACCACTGTACTCTCTTTATACACAAATAATATTTTATGTGTTAGGTTTAAGTTAACAAACCCTAAACACTTTTATAAGTAATAAGTATTCATATATATATATATATAGTAAACAGTTTTTGGGAACAGTTTTGAACACACTCAACTATCCCCTGAGAAGTATCAAATATACAAAGAATCTAAAAATTCTAATCTACTGGTAATCTATGGAATAAAGAGCTAATAAGCATCGATTTGACTTCTCACCTGAAGAAGCATGTGAAATAAGTATACCAGATCAGTCATACTTCTGAAAACCACAATTGTAGTGGTCATGGGCCAGTTAATAATTATACACTTGTTATCCTGCACTCAAAGGATGGGGGAAAGCAAGTAAAGTTTTGCTATAGTTAACCAATATATATATATATATATATTTGGATCAGTAAATGCAAATTTTATTTAGAGAAGAATAAGTACAGCACAACCACAGTACACAGGCAGCGTACAGGGGCTGTTAAAAATCAAATGAAAGTATATAAATCCAAAAATTATAGCATATTAGGGAAAGAATGACAACTTAAGACTGCTATCCAGTCATACAGAGTGCAGAAAAAGAAAAAAAAAAAAAATCTTCATATCTGCAAGACTGCAACCCCTTCAAACATGTGATTATTACACTCTCCAAATAATCCACATAAAACATAATGGAATAGTACCCCAAACATCTGCCATAATATTCCAACCAAAGCCCCCTTTCCAACACTCCAACAAAGCCAAAAACTCTATAGGCATAACCATGCTATTCCAACCAAACCAAACACCATAGACTACAAATCATAGGCAATGGCACAATGTAGTAACAGGTGATCAATAGTCTCACCACTCCTCTAACATAAAGCACCAATCTATCACACACAGCCTCCGCTTACACAAATTATCCATTGTTAGGATTCACCCATTAGCTGCAGTCCCCCCCCCCCCCCCCCCCACACACACACCAAAAAAAAAAAAAAAGCCATCATAGATGGAACCTACACCTTCCAAATACTCTTCCACGGAAAAACTGAAATTCCCTAGAATAGAGAGCTTTGTAAAAAGATTTTACCTCAAGTTACCACTTTTGTCAAGGTCCACTGGACATGATCCTCAGAAAATCCCCAATTTTAACCGAGTATAACAAGTAATGAAGGATTGCAAAATCTCCAATGCCCAATCTTGGCAAGCACGATTAAGCACTACATCCCAAAAAACACCCCCATACTGTATATGTAAATAATCTACCATTATAATCTCTTCGTCTCGAGCTACACAATACAAGTCTGGAAAAGTATACTTAAATCATCACCACACCAGCATTCACACCAAAAACAAATCCCTGAACAACTACCCACTTTGAAAATTGTGCAAAACTATTCCACCCACTCCTGATATGTTTCCCCAAGATACATATGTGAGACCACCCATAGGCAACCCCAAAGTCCACCCACCCCCAAGAACTCCATACTTTTTAATTGTATGCCAAAAGGCCTCTTTTTCATAAGCAAATCTCCAAAGGCATTTCCCTAATAGAGCTTGATTAAATCATACCAAACTATGAAAGCCCAGGCACCCCCCCTGTTGGACAGGCTTGCAAACTGTCTGCCACTTCACCAAATGGAATTTTACACAATCACCCATCCCACAAAGAGAGGTAGTAAGTAGTTAGGCTAGAAAGAATACTCTTAATCAAAGTAAGCTGTCCTTCCTTGGATAGATAGAAGTTCTTCCACCCCGCCAATTTTTTTCCATCTTTTCTAATATCAGATCCCATATAGCCTTGGACATTTTCCCACAGTAGGAGACCCAAATACTTTAAAGGCAAAGTAGAGATCTTACATCCCATCAAACTAGCTAGACGTTCAATCTCATGCACATCCCCTACCAGAACCATCTCTGAATTGCCAAAATTTAAATTTAATCCCGAAACAGCTTCAAAGCAAAGCAATACACATCTCAAATAACCAATCTGTTCATTCTCATCACCACAAAAAATTAAAGTATGTACAAAAGATGAAACACCAGCAAAGGAACATTCTGCCTACCACCAACCAAAATCACGTTAAGTAACCCCCCCCCCCCCCAGTCAACCGCTTTAGATAACAATATACTGAAAGCCTCTACAACTAGGAGAGATAATATCAACCGCTTTAGATAACAGTCTACTGAGAGCCTCTAAACTAGGACAAATAATATTAACCGCTTTAGATAACAGTCTACTCAAAGCCTCTATAACAAGGGCAAATGATAATGGCAACAACAGATCTCTTACCTCAATCCCTGAGAGCTCTCAAAAAATCCACTCAGACCGATATTAATAAGAATAGAGAATTTAACAATAGATATACAAAAAAAGTATCCACTTCTGATTCACGAGAGAATTATTCTGCCCAATCTGCTGAAATGGGAAAACGATCCAATCTCGACATTGACGGCACTTCTTGATTATTAGACCATGTTAAGATCCTCCCTCAAGTGGTAAATCTAGTAAATCCCCTAATCAGAGACAAATTCATAGAAATCCCACATGGCCAGAGTGGTTCTGCCCCTTGTAAGCCTTTCACTAGGAAATCTTACTACATTAAAATCTCCCCCGATACACCATGGAAGTTGCCAACAATTGTGAATGCCAGCCAACTCCCCCATAACATAGCCTGTTTTTGGTCCAAATTGGGACCATACATCCCATAAAACATCCATTCAAAATTCCCCTCTAGACACCTGAATTTACACAATAAGGAAAATAACCCCTTCGCAACATCATTCTTCTACACCACTTTCCTTTCCCAAAGAAGTAAAATGCCCCCGGAAGCCCCTTCCACCTCCAAACAATCCCAATCCACAAATTGACTCCCCAGTAGACTCCAAACCACACAACGGTTAATTACCCTCCATTTTTATCTCCTGTAAGCAAATAATATCCCCCTTCCACATTCTAAGAGCATTCCTCATCCTCAACCTCTTGACTTTTCTGCTGTGAGCTTGGTGACATTGTAGCCCTCCAACCATTCTCGATTACCATGAACAATCTGATACCCTCCTCCTTGAAGCCTGCTTAGGACACCTTCCCAAAAATTTGCCAAAACCCAGTCTTTACCTTTTCTTTATCTTTCCATTGTGACAGGATAAATATTCAAAAGGTTGAGTGCAATGCTTTGGCATTGAAAACATATGTCAGACTTAATGAGATTTGAGAATAATCCCAAAATACTGAAAAATATTGACTTCACGATAATAGATGTTGGACACATGTTAAAAATTTAGAGACGTGATTATAGCCTTATCTCATGCACATGCAAAACTCTTCAAAATGAATTTAACTTTATACTTCAAAGACAAGATCCATACCTTTAGAACATACAGCAAGAAGAAAAATAATGGGTCCACAAAAATTGCCACCAAGCAAGAAATGACAAAAAATTTGTTCCATCTTTGCACAACTTTAGTATGAGGGTTCATGACTCCAGGAATATATTGTTGGAGAAAGGAAAAAGTTCTCCTAGCCCAGCCTTTAGCATCCCCATAGAGAACATTATGGAACTAAAAAAATCAACAACAAAAAAGCATAAGATCATTGGTGTATTTGTACAACATTATTCTGCTTCAAAAAAAAACTATTAAAATAAACAACATGAAAAAGTCATAGGAAAATAATAGTACAACAAAATGACTTTGCAGCCTAGAGAAAGTTTTTCACAGAACAATAACAAAGTGTTTGGATCACAATTTAGAGGACTTTCTTTCTTTTAGAAGCGAGGAAAAAAGAAAACACATAAACTACAATGCAGCTAGAATGAAAAACAGTAAAATTTAAACAAAATATAAAATTAAAAACCCTTATTATTGCTACTAAGAGGAAAACATAACATTAGAATTGCTTTTCCTTGTACATTACCATATCAAAACATAATAACTACAATCAACATGCATGACATCTAACAACACCACCACTAGACAGTAACACTAGTTACCACCAAATCTGCACAAGCCCCGCCCTTTCTGAAACCTACCTTCACTAAAAAGGACTATAATCTCAACCTCCTGCTCTCGTAACCATTGCTACCACTGCCTCCATAACAAAATCACCACCAGCTCTACCAATTGCATTTGACCACTGCCACTGCAACAGCAACAATGTTATCACTGGAGCTGTCAATGCTATCACAGAAAGTATTGCCACTGCCACCGTGACTATTACTATTACAGTCAGTACCAAGCCTAAACAATTTTCTTTCTACAGACAGCATAGCAATCTAGCAAACATTCTTTTTGCATTCAGAACAAAACAAAGCAAAAAAAAAAAAATGCAAAAGCTGACTTTTCTGGTTTTTTGAATTGGACCAGACCAACATAGGTCCCAGTCCTTGGTTGAACTAGTCGAACCAGTCCAGTTTCAAACCATGCTTTGAAACCTTGTCAGTCCAAAAAAAAGTAAGGAAAAGGAAGTGGTGCCTCTACAAAAAAGCAAAGCCTAACATCAGCTCTTTGCAGAAGTTCAATAAGAGCTTTGGTGGCCACATTGTTGTAGTACTATGGGATGCATGAAGTAGCGGTACTAAAGTAGATCTAGCAACAAATATGGCAAAATCGGCAATCAATACTCAAATTGAGCAGATCACCAGAGAGGATGACAATCAAAGGAACCACCTTGCTCAAAATTATGGACCACCACAAATATTTATGGGAAGTAAAAGACCAAGAGCAAAACCTGCCTACGCTTCCTTACAAACACATTCAGATATTTCACAATATAACCACAGTTATCATTCTAGGATCATCCAAAGTTTGGGTTAAGTTATGCCTTTCCTTATATTTGTGTTGGCTTTATTCCATGCCAAATTTGCATGTAATTCTCTATATTCTGACATTTTCTGGGGTGGGGGGGGACCTAGTCAAAGTCAGGCCAAAGCTGCCGAGAGAGTGGTGTCACAACTTGCTCACAACCTGTCCACATCATGGCTGCCCGCAAAAACGCCACGTCGCATAAAGGAGAAAGCTTTCTCAATGTGAGCCACAAAAAGCTCACGACCTAGACATCCCATGAGCAGCTCGCAACTTTGCATCGTGGACAGATTCCAGCAACTTGATCCAATCAACAACCAGCTTAAGAAAAGAACATGCACACCCATCCTCTCATATCTCTACAGATCCAGAAATCGAAAAATCCTAACAGAGATAGAGTGAGATTTTACAGAGCTTCTTGTGCTCAATCTTAGAGAGAAATACCTTCACACATAGAGTGAACCCATAGCTTTTCTCTTCTCTTTCCCTCTCACCATGCCTACACCTTGAAAGGGGTTTTACCATCACTATCTACACCGTATTTGAGTGTTAGAGAGCTGATCAGTATTGGGAATCATTGGAGAGCCCATGTTTAAATCCAAGTTCCACTTGGTGACTAGCGGTTGGTCGTTAAACCGACAAGACTCAATAGAAGAAAGGACTCAGCAAAGTTAGATGCTAGCAGGAGCTTGAAGGGCTCAAGTACTTAGGAAGATATAGGCTTGGAGGGTCTATAGTCAATCTTGTCCTGCATCTATTCTATAGTGGAGTTCCGACTTGGAGGATCAACAGGTTTTTCACCCGGGGGGCTCTGGTTTCCTCTTCAAAAACACTTGCCGGTGCTTTTGTATGGTTTGCTTTTTATTTTCTGCACTTTATATTCCTCTATTCCTTTAGATTGTTTATTGCAAACCATGAATTGCGAATTTGGTTAATCACATATACTCAACTTAATTGGTTAGTTTTGTTAAAAGTGATTTAGCAGTAAAATTTGCAATTGGGGATCTATTCGCACTCTCAGCTTGGACAAAACTCTGAAGGAAAACATGGCATGCAAAATTAAAATTAACAATTTAATGGGATAACCAGATTTCCAAAAGGAAGAACAATTTTATATCCATAGAGCAAGAAAGTAAATTGATTTGATATCTACAATAAAATTCAAGATAAAACTGTTAATCTTCGAGAAGTGTGTAGGGTTAAAATTAATTAATCTAACACAATACATATTATTTGTTAGAATTACCATTATTATTATTTTTTTATTAGCATGTTATTATTTTATATTAGCATATAAGTATTCTTATAATCTTTCCATACCTCCCTAATATAAATATGTGCTAAGGTGAGGAACTGATTAACAAAGCCCCAAACCTTTTCTCAAATATCACTTTCGACTCTTCTTTCTCTCCTTCAAACCTACTACCTCATATTTTACAACTGAGCTTGGTATCAGAGTCTATTGATCCAAGAAAATGGGGTTTCTGACCAAGAAAACTACCTCCTTGCATTGCCCAATGAAGCCAACTAAACCCAGCAAGTGAACCTCAACAATTGGTGTTGTTTTGGTGTCGAGATGACCACAAAGTCACTTGTTAGAGCCAGCTGACTCACTGAGCGAGTGAATCGCGGTCATTGGAGTTATGATTGGTGATTGAACAGTGTAGTTGTGGTCGTCAGCATGAGGAATTTGGTTAAATGTGATCACTGGTGTCATAAGCTTTGTTGGTTGTGGTTGTTGATGATATGAAATGCCGGAGTTATTGGCAATGGGTGGTGTTCGACTTTGATAGCATATTAATCTTCAGGAAGCATGTAGGGTTAAAATTAATTACCATAACACACCACATATTTCAAATTAATTTTAAATACATTCTAAAAATCTTACCCACATACATTACTCATAACAAAAAAATATATAAAGAAGAGGGTTCAACCAGACTGTTACAGAACTGAACAAACATCAAGCATTTTGTTCTTCAACTACAAATGACGTAGGCTTTCCACAAGAGGTTAAGTTGGGGCTTTGATTCCCAATATTTAGAAGCAACATATGCTTTCAAGGGGCCAAGATTTTTTTTTTGACTAATAATAATAATTTAAAATAAAAATAAAATAAACTATAAAACCAACAATGGAGCCAAGGTGGCTGGCAAGAAGTTCCTCCATCAAAATTTAGCAAATCTTGGTCAGCCTGTATATATGCATAACATACAAACCCAATGCATCATCAAATTTGAAATTCACTGGGGCTTTCAGTATATTATCACATTGGCCTATATCTAGTTATGATGAATAGAACATATTCTTTGTTATGTTAATAATCCAGAAAAAGTTTTCTTCTTCCATTAGAGGTTTCAACAATTATCTCTTTCATGCATAATCTAATCTAATTGATGGGAATTTTTTAGTATGTTTTGATGATCATTGATTATTTCTTTTGTGAAAACTAAAGATCATGTAATGATACTTCTGCATTGAACTTAATAATCTCATTACTAAAAACTACAGACGGAATTAGGAGATTTGTACTTGCAAATTTTAGAGCTAAATTCCCTACATCATATATTGGTTTCCTCATGGCAGATGAAGATGAATTTTCATCATCATATTTCCCTTTCTTATATCTGTCTTACATTATCCCCTGCAGACCAAAATCCTTGATCTTCCACTACATGGAAGCTATTTATGATATGCCAAATTGGAAAGCCAGTATAACACGCTTTCTGATTTACATGTACTAAATAAATCTTTTGGCATTACTAAGCTCCAGAATTCATCATAATATATTAAAACAAAATTTTGACCTGGACGGTGCTTAATGTGTGCAAATGACTTACTAGAAGGTTTATCTCTTTTGGGCCCTCAAGTTCTTTATTATGCAAGCATAGAATAAAAGAAAGCTGTAGCTATGCCTAGGAGAATGTAAGTTGAACAATCATCTATAGAAATTTTAAAACACATAAGAGCTGAATGTCAGTTGCAGAGATAGCATTGGACATCTCAAACTCCAACTGAAATTTCTAGATGCTAATAATAGTTGTTGCATAACTAATGAAATTAGGTACAAACATCAACATAGAATCCACAGAAAGACTACATGCTACTATGATACAGAATTAGCCATCAAACTTGAAATCCTTTTTTTCTTCTTCTTTTTTTAAAGACCACCAAACTTGAGATCTGCGCAAGAAGTTAGCACAGAGTGAACTTTTTTGCTATGATGTAGGCATGTGGTTAAGAGTGTGGACTACCAAAGCATATAATACAAGGCAACATAAAATTTCAGCAAACTCAAAGAATAACACAGGAAGAACAACCTTAAGGTTAAGAAAGAAAAACACCTTAGGATCAAATACAAATGAAGCTTTTGAGTTCTTTTGTTGAGCGGCTCTGAAATTGTCATATGTTGGGCAAACTGTGCAATAAGGATCATTGCACACTCCCAACTGCCCAGACCTCAGTAAATGTTCATTTTTGGCTCCATAGTTGTCATTCGGCCAATCATTCTGATCCTTTCCTCTGGAAGAAGGAAACTTTTCTGGCACAGATTCCACTTTTTTATGACCTGTTACACCTTGATTTACCGGAAAAAGGCTTTCGGGTTTACGGCCAATATATAATGGACCACTCATCTGTGTGAATGGAGTCCTTCTTTCACTCCGTAAGGGACCAGTATAGCCCACAAGGTTAGTTTCACCATCATAGGAATCCATTGAGTTCGTAGGAATGGAAATCGATGCACTCCTTGTAGATACAAATCTCTGAAATCGAGAATCCGGATGTTCATCCAAGAACTGTGCATGTGTGTCTAAAAGCATAGGTATATCATCATTTTCAAAACCAGCCATTTCTCATCAACTAGACCTACAAAAGAATGTAAAAGTCAGAATGCATACATGCACATGCTAGTTCTGCAAGTATTGCATAGCTAGAAAAATATTGTCATGCCACCACAAGAAGTATTTGTCCTTTTCATATAGATATTCAGTAACTTGGCACCAATGCGTTTCCAACTAGAAGAAAACAAAACCATATTCGAAGGCTATTTATTCAATCCTCACAATCTAAGTTCTTACTTAAGATATTATAAAATTCTATCTTCTTTGTTTACTCTCAAGTAATGCAATGCAATTTTCAAATTTTGTGTTTCTCTTCTTCAACAATATATCACTCAAATGCTGTATATGCAAGATATTCAGGATAAAATATTTTGCCCTTCAGCCCACTAAGTGTAACAATATTTCAAAGCATCAGGTAGAAACCCCCATATTCTGATAACACATATTAAAGCTCAAATTTGTATATTTATTTTTTCTTTTTGGCGACCTAACTTTTCATTTGTCATAATTAAAAATAAATTAATTATATTTTTAAAATAAATAAATAAATAACACTAAAGAAATGAAAAACATAGATAAAAAAATTGGAGAACAAAACTTATAGTCACAAACAAGGGGTGGTTGATGCATATATGGAAACTAATTATGTGGCATGGGGGTGACACGGCAGCGTGTGCCATGTGGGAAAGGTGGAATGATATGGCACAGCTGAATTTCAGGTGTCAAATGGTTATTGTTACTAAATCCACTTGTGCCAAGTTTGTTGTAGTATTTGAAAACTAGAGGGAAAAATAGTTAAAGGCAAATCCACCTGCTAGATTTAAGGAAGTTGTTTGTGTGCTTTATTAAATCTAGCATGTGATAAATGTGAGTTTTTTTTTTTTTTTTTTTTGAGAAACTGATAAATGTGAATTAGTTATGAATGATGTTATCACTCAAATATTTATACACATCCTATTGTAATTGATAGATTGATTGTTAGTAATTTTCCTCTCTTTCTCTCTCTAGAAAATGCAAGGATTAACAATATTACAATTCATACATGATTATGATTCAACAAACGCACCTGCTCTCCTTGTAAAAGGGAGGATGAGGTTGGGGCTCAAAACCCAGTACAAAAAAATAATAATAAAATAAATTAAAAAAAAAAATGATTTTTTACCGTAATTGAACTATATATCTCTTATTCAACCATTAGAGATTTTAACCCACGAGATCAATTTGACTTAAGCAAATCATTTGCTATTAATACCACAATCAAGTGCGAGAATAAACCTGTTCTAACATCACCCAACATATTAGGCCAATTGTAAATACTAAAAGATTAACAACACACGCTGATAGTGAGCAAAGGACCCAGAAACAACCATTAGCAAGAGTATGTCATGTGGATGTGGTATTCTTCCAAATACAAGATTACCATTGTAAAGTAATAATTAATAAGAATTTTTTTTTTTGGGGGGTATGCATTCTAATAAAACCTCACCAAATTCCATTAGCAATAACCGTGCTTTTGGCATATTGTTCATATTTGTATGTGGTTGTACAATAACAAAGTCTGTAGTCCGATTCCGGAAAAAATAAACAAGTTGAAGACAATTTTACATACCTGTTTTTAAAAAAATAAATAAAAGATCTTTAAGAAAAAAGAAATGAAATTATTTTACATACCTGTTTGAAGAGCTAAATTCCTATTGCTAGGAGGGAGTTTCAAACTCAAAAAGAAAAAAGACAGCAATTAAGCTCTCTCAGTCTCAGACATCTAATAAAATTGAGTTTGGTTGAGAGAGAGACAGAGAGACAGAGGTGACTTTAAAGAGTTTGAAAAGTCAGTCGTTGTCTGAAACCGAGACTGAGAGTGAGAATGAGATTGACAAAAAAGGCAAAGGGTTTACATCATTGGCCCATTTCATTTCATAATTCATTTGATTTGCCACATAATTTTCCATAAAGTAGTTGGTGGTGGGACCACTACGGTACAATTTAAGACGGTGGTTTTTTCTTTTTCTTTTTTTTTTTCTTTTTTCTTTTTGTTTGCTGGGAAGAAAACTTTTATTATTAACAATAGGATAATTTATAAACAAAGCTGGAACCTCCAAAATAAGAAACTGAGGAGAATATCCAAATTAGAGATAGAGCACGGGATATGTTTGTGTCTCAATTATCTTCGATGCATGCAAAAATATACTCTTATTCTTTTTCTTTTTTTAAGTTATGCTTATTTATTAATTATTATTATTATGCGCTAACAAACAACCCGCTGCCTCTGCTCCTGCAGCTTGTTAACACCGTTTCTGCACTTCTCTCCAAAAACTAATGACTCTTCAATGCAATGCAATGCAATGCAAACTCTTGAGGATATAGTTACAGTAGTATTCAAAGCAAGAATGTTACCGAGTCTTGTGCCCAACTTTGAGTGTCATAATCCTTTCGCTCATTCTAAAGTCTTCCCAACAACTTCTGTCTCAAGCAATTCTCTATATGTTGTTTCCCATGGAAATCAAAACGTCAAGTTCTGACTCTGCCTCATCAAGTTTCCTTGGGACAATCCTTTGGGCGGTCTCTTGCTCATACCTTTTTGGGTTTTGGGTTGGTCTCGGGTTTAACCCGACCCGCTTCTTCTTGAAATTTCTTTTTTCTATTTTTTCTTTTTCTTTTCTTTTGAATTTTACACATTTGCTGGGTTTTATGTTATATTCCCAAATATTAGCATTCTCACTTCTCAAAACCCAAAAAATAAAAATAAAGAAATTGTCTTTTGAAAAGTATATACTTTTATTTCTAATTATAAATAATAATAAAAATCATACTATAGATTTCTCTCTCATTTCCTTTACTAATCTAAAACTTTGACCAAATCTCCTTATTTAAGACCCAAAATTTTTTATACTTTCCATGTTTTTATTTCTCATTCAAAATTGAATTGAACCTTAAAAGGAAATCTTTTATGGCTTGTTTGGATTGAGAAAAGAGAAAGGGGAAGTAAAACAGAGTTGATCGGAATTGGAATTTGAACTTGAGAGCTTAATTTTAATGGAAGAATCTTATCATTAGTCACCTCATTAAAGCCTCTACATTTTCCAATTTGATTTTTAGGATTCAAATTTAAAATCCAAACATTGACAGCTCAATTCTATTTTGAAAACATAAAATGAATTTACCAATTTACCCACAAACTGCCCATCAAAGATAGCAGCTTCAGCTTCAGGAGAACTTGTTGAACATAGAATGAGATCCACTGATGTAGGATAAAATATTGAGACTAATGCATAAGTACGATTTTAAGTCTTTAGCGATATATTTGCTAAAATATTAAAATAGCCACACTGATGTGAATGTTGTAGCATAGATTATACGAATTCAAGTAAATGAAAAAAGGTAATTGTCGGTCCATCACATATAATATGGATCAAATAAGTATCCTTCATGTAATGTACAATGAAAAATTAATTTCTTGGATTTTGATGACCCCATCAATTATATGCTCCCACTCAAAAAAAAGTAGAGGTAAAGTTTAAATTAAGAGATTAAATTCTATAAGAATGTGATGTAAAACCCATGTTTTATCCCTCTAATCTCAACATGCCACATCATCTTATCACATATTTAATAATAAGTAAAAGCACACCCAATCAATTATAATATCCATATATAAATTCAACAAATTGAAAGTTTATTAATATGTTATTAAGTGTGGTAGGATGTATTGAATTTTAAGTAAAATGTTAACGTAGCAATCTCTTATTGGATGTTGTAAAACATGAGTTTTACATCATATCCTTATCAAATTCGGACTCTTAAATTAAATCTCTTAAATTTCAAATATCACCTAAAATAATTTTTAACAAAATAAAAATTATTTCGTAAAATGAAAATGATGGCATAATTATGAGCTTGCCAAAATTGTATACGATTATTTCCTCTTTTTTTTTTTTTAACTGAAATTGAACTTTGGCAAAATGAATAGGTGATAATATAAATTGTTTTAAAATCTCATACATAATCCTATCGTAGACTTAAATGTTTTGAACTTTCATAGTGTACTTTTTCATTTAAGGCTGATTCCACCTCGTGTGGTTTGCAAATTCAAAAAGGCAAAGTCTAAATGAAATGTGCTAGATTGGGAAATTAACAAAATGATATAATCATTTCCTCAAAAAAAAAAAAAAAAAAACAAAATGATATAATCAGTGTACTTCCTATAGAGGGAGAAATTATTAGGTCCACCGAGAGGACTGCTGACGTAGTCTTCCTTGACCTCCCAACCAATAAAATGCTTTTATTTATGCAAATGTGACATTATCTGGTAATTTTTATTTTTTATTCCTTGTGTTGATTAAGAAATTCACTCACACATTTGCATAAATGGCACTATTTCAGTAGTTAGGAGGACTACATAAGCAATCCTCCTGGTGAACCTAATAATTTCTCCTACAAAGGGTCTTTAAATTTGAAATTTGGTTGCTGATTTGGGGGAAAATAAATTAAGGAAATAAGAAATTTTCCTAATGCAAATTAAATAGTATCATTTTTCAAACAACTCATTAAAACCCTATATTTTCCATATTGGTTTTTTATAATTCAAATTCCCAAAACAGATGTCTAAGGAAAGAAATATGTAATGTCAACTACATTCAAGAAGGAAAGAAAGCATAATGAATTACACTCTAAAATTTAAAGTAAAAATAATACAAGACAAAGTGTTGATCTGGCCCAATACCCGAATCACTTGCCCAAGACCCGACCCAACCAAAATGTGCGAGTTTTGAGTGAGAGGGCTTTCAGGTAATTTCTAGTCGATTGTGTTGTGGGTTGGGTGAGAACCCAACCCGGATCATGCACAACCCTAGTCAAAACTCCTCAAAAGCACAAATCAGGACATGAGAAACCTAAACCTAGTTTGGAACTTCAAAGACCCATGATTAAATTAGTATTTTATATTTAAATATCACTAAAGTAATATTTAGTTAGTATTTTGTATTATTATTTTTATTTAAAATTCTATTATTCTTACTTTTTAATATGACGAATTCAAGTGATGGTAATTGAGTTAAATTTCTATATATATAGTAGCTTTTAACCTCATGCATATATACTAGATACATTTATAAATAAACATAACTAAATGTGGATTAAAATTTTACCAAGATTGTATATAATATTTATAAAGTTTGTATATTTGAAAATATAAAATATCTACTAATAAAATAAATATAAGTTTATTTCAAACAAATGAAAAATATCATGTAAATTGTTATTCATGAAATTCTAAAATTTAATTTGTCCAACCACTATTGGTATAATAATATAAGAAAAATGAATCAATGTTGGTGATTTTTTAAAGGTTTACTAATTTTGATTCTACGGTTTCTCACCTTTTTCATTTATTTCATAGAAGACTATGATTTCTCACTTAATAACTCATTTAGGACAAAAAAATTAATGAAAAAAATAAATTGGACTCCACTATTTTTTTTAGTGTAGTAAATAGTTGCACCAAAATTAAGAAAATTGAATGGAACACAAATCATAAAATTAGACTTCAATTTGAGATCTAATTGGATTTTCTCTCAACTTTGGTTATATATATATAAATGCTAAACATATATATTAAATTTTACTTAAAAAAAATTATAACTTAATGTTGCTTGAATGCGATCAACAACATTTCGAAGTATTTGAATGAATGATGTTAAGAATACTATAAATTTTACAGCATAATATTTATGTATCACCAATCACAAAAAAAAAAAGAAATAATAATAATAATAAATAATAAATATCAAACATGCATTAAGTAGCACTGATAAAATCCATTTATATGGGTCAAAATACAAAAGAAAAGTAAAATGAACGTCACAATTAATTTATAAGTTATGGGAAGGAGATTCACGATGGGAGAACTAGAAAAGAAAACAAGTCATAAGGGATAAAGATTACCATAATGATCTTTACTTTTATTTCTTTAACCGATGAAGCATATTACAAGAAATGATCAACACTTAGCTCTCCTTTCTACCTCTTACTCTATATTTTTTCATCCCCTTCTCAAAATGGGGGTGGGTTTTGTTTATACAGACGATTTCTTTCTCTCTTTAATAATTTGTGCGGTAAGGAGGAAGATACTTATTCCATCAAAGTTATCCTCCATTTTTTGGAGAGAGTAAGTGGATAGATGGGTGAAAAGCATTGTTGTGATGAGTCAGTCGGTATTAAGTGTGGTCTGATTGGTAGGTACATTCATTTATAATGCGGAGGTGAAAATTGTTGGATTTAGGCACTACCTTCTCTAGTTCATCTGTAGCATTTCTTTGTTATTTTTCAAGTACTTCTCGACTCTTCCACAGTTCGGCCGTCTCCTTAGTCACAACGCAAGGACAAGATTGTCCTCGCATATGTATCTAGTAAGACTGGGGCCCCTTGTTCGGTTGGGCCTTATTACCCAAGTCTCTTTGTTTCTCCTTCCTTGGTGTCTGACTCATTCCTTCTACTACCACCTTGGGCTGGATCTATTATTTCCCTTTCCTTATTCTCGTTCTCATGGTTTTTGGGCCCATGGGCTTCTATTTGTCCCACTCTCCACAGTATCTAATGCCACATCAATTTGAAAAGACCATGTAAGTTGAGTTGTAGTACCTCATGCATTTTCTTATTTGAATCATTTTTTGAAATTGGTGATACACCTTTTATAAAATCTACGTAGTAAAATTTGTTTTATCTCTAACATTTACTCTATTTTGGAAGCTTTTTTAAAAGTTGAAGGAAAAAAAAAAAAAAGGTAGAAATAACAATTATTTTTATTTTTTTTAAATAAAACAATTGCCCTTACATTTAGCAGTCTTTCTCTTGTAGGAGGCCTAAACAAGTGGCCTAGGCCCAATCAGTTTGTTTTTAAAAAAAAGAGGTGGAGGGGTTTCAAATAATTTTTAATATGGCTATAGAAAAAACTGGTGGATCAAATGAGTTTATCGAAACTGCCTAAACTAGACCAGTTTGACCAATTATTTTATTGATCTAATCTAGTCCAGTTTTGTAGAAGCAGTGGTTGCGCTTGCGCTTTTATTTTGAAATCTACACCAAATAGTCACTGCTGCTAATCCTTGTCAAGTTGCTCACACTGAGCACAACCACCGCCACTCCTCTCAAGTCTCCCACATTGAACACAATCAATGTTATTCCTCGTTAGCCCCTCGTCGTTAGAAAATTTTGTTAAATTGCATCTAAGGTTGTCAAAATCGGGATTTTAAGTAGGATCATAGGAGGTAGGTAGGATCATGAATCGTAAGATTGAATCATAGATCGTAAGATCCTACCTATTTTCAGATTTGAAGCAAAAAACACATTGATAGTGACTTTGTATATTGAATAATCATGTAAATAATGAATCTTCCATAAACAAAAATAAAGATTTTGAGCATATGATGTAATTTGCATATTCTACATCGCTACATCTATACTAACGAAACAAATATATTTAAGTTTTAACGCAATGTATTTAAAAAGTTTAGTGAATGTTTAATTAGAAACCAATCAAGTACCAAAATACTAGCACACTTTTTCCTTCAGCAGCAGCTCTTGAACCCTTATTATCACCTATTATTGATAACCAAATAATATAACAGTGATCACACATTCACACTATACACATGTAACTTTTATTTTTATTTTTTTTAAAAATCTATGAAGAAAGGCATTAGAATTGTTACTTCATTATCTTCATCAAAATCTGTACCATTATCTTCTAGTCGACACCCTATGCTAACCACTCATAATCCGAAAACAAGTTCTTGAAACCAATTTCTTCTTTTGCACTTGACGGTTTAGGTATTTTCCCTTTTATTTTCAAGTTTTACATAACAAATACGAAGTCATTCTTTTTCTCTTTTTTTTTTTTTTTTTTTTTGATTTAAACAATTTTCTCCTTTTTTAGTGTACTTAAAGTTGTACCAATTTTAATAGAGAATTCTCAAATGGTGGATAATATACAGAGTCATTTGGTCTTACTATTCCAAATATACTCCAATTACTTTCACAACCTGAAGAGCTATATGTTAAGCTCAATATTCTTATAGTAAAAAATTTCAATTCAAGAAAGTCATCTCCATATGAGTTCCACCACCTAGTTGATACATTTATGAAGTACAATATCTTAGTCTTGAGATTACAAATTACAACTTATAAAGATGAATTTAAAAAAACAAAAAAAAAATGATTTTTACGTTTTGGTAGGATCAGTTGGATCCCATATGATCCTACGATCCTATACTATCCTACACAATCCTACATGCGATCCTACAATTTTTACGATCCTTGTGCGATTCTAAGCATTTTAGTGAGGTGGGATCGTAAAATCGTACTATCCTACGATCTAGATCGTGATTTTGATGACCATCTGACCAAAGTTATTTAGTTATGTAATATTTTTTTTGGAAATCGTGTTTGTCAAACTCGAATTTCAAGTGAAACTCAAGTATTATGTTTGATCAAATTGCAATAATGCTTGGTGTAGACACTCGATTTTGCACCCATAATTTAATCTTGGAAGATGGCTAAAGTGACCATTCATATACCCAAAATTTAGAGTTGCATTACATGCATTTATTCATTCATTGCATATCATAAAAATGATCTTGAGATTTTGACGATCGCAACGGTATGTCCGATTCTTGAATCGAACCGTTAGATTGAAAGATATCACATGATCAAGTTTTCACGGTCCGCATGCATTTTGTTTGATTGGAACCAACCACACATGATTAATTTAAATTAATTCTGATTGATTAAATAATTAAAATTAATTAAATAATTTTGTGATTAATTGTCGGTTAGTGTCAAAAATAGGCCTGCTTGCATAGGAATAAAGTGAATAATCAGATAACAAAGAAGTTATGGATAATCAAATCTTTTTAGAATATTTATCTACAAAATAACTATCACTATAAAGACCTGAATATCAAGAAAAAAGATTAATTTTTAGAATACGGATTAAAAATGCGTCTATATGCAATTTCTAGCTCAAAAATCCTCAAAAAATGAGTCCAAATTAGACCAAAACTCTGACGCGAGCCTGGCACCCAAAAGGGCTTGTCGACACTCTTGGAGTGCCAATCAACACATGGCAAGTGCCGATTGGCCCAAACACTCGGCCTAGCCCTGGTGCTTCTTGATTAAGATAAAACCTATATTTTTTGACTTTTTAGAGATAAGGAAGTGTTCCAATTCGTATCTGACCTCATTCAGCTTATTTTTTAAGCATCCCAATCTCTATAAATAGAGGGAAAAAAATCAGAATTAAGGGCTCTTCTTTTCTAACTTCTTTGCTTCCCTTACGTTAAAGACGTTCTGGAGGCTTTTGCTTTAAGAACTTTTTTTTTGTAAGTATTTTAGACTTCAAAGAGGTGAAAACTTCTTTGATTTTTAAAATATTCTTCTAACAAAGAGCATGCTCATGCAAGAGGAATTTAATTATGTCTTCCGTTTTTCTCTTCTTTTCCTAATTAGCATATTGTTGTTTGTTGCATGGATATGGTTTATATGTTTTATTGTGCCTTCTTCTTGATTCATATTTGCTAGGCCTATATATTTAGTTGAAATTTTCTTTAACATGTTCTTTAGTTGATTGTCTGTTTTAATTTTTTTTTTCTTTGATTTCAAAATCTGTTAATAAACATAAAACAGATCTGTATCTTCTTTAGATGCAGATCTGAATTTTTTGAAGTTATTTTTTTTCAAATATAAAATAGATCTGTGTCTTCCTTATATGCAGATCTGAATTTTTTTTCAAACATAAAACTAATATGTGTCTTCCTCAGATGCAAATTTGATTTTTTTTTTCAAACATAAGACTGATATGTATCTTCCTTAGATGCAGATCTGAATTTTTTTCAAATATAAAACTGATTTGTATCTTCCTTAGATGTAGATCTTTTTTTTTTTTAACATAAAACTGGTTTGTATCTTCCTTAAATGCAGATATGAATTATTTTCAAACACAAAACTGATCTGAATTTTTCTTAGATATAGATCTGTATTTTTTTGGTCATAAAACTAATCTGAATTTTTTTCTGAAAAAGTTTTATTTTTTATAAAATTGCAAAATTTTGGAATTTCAAAGAAAAAATTAAGAGTTAGGTTAAAGTCTTTCTTTTTAATATGTGATGCATGCATAGTAAGTTTGTTTCATGAATGGGAATCCTCTTTTAAAAGTCTTTTTTATTTACTTTACAAAAACACATCTGATTTTTACAAACCAAATCTTCTTCTTCTTCTTCTTTTTTTTTTTTTTTTTTTTTAACTTTTAAAAACATATCTGATTCTTTTACAAATCAAATCTTAATTTTTATTTTTTAAAACAAATCTGATTTTTACCAATCAAATCTTTCTTTTTACCCTTTACAAAAGCAGATCTGATTTGTACCAATCAAATCCCATTTTTTTTTAACTTACAAAAATAGATCTGATTTTTACAAATCAAATCTTTTTTTTTTAATTTTCAAAAATTGATCTAATTTTTCTTTTAAAATAGGACGTATCCATAAGACAAATTTATATAAATTAACTTTGTCAAGTGTGTTACAACATATCATTCAACATCATATAAAAAGGGTATATAATAGTCATTAGAGTCTAGAAGACCAGATTTTGTCTGGGCAGAATGGGTGTCTAACACCTTCCCATTCCATAACCTAGCCCTCAAACTTAGAATTTTGGATATGTAGATTAGTGTTTTGTCTTTCATTTTTGTAGAATGTAACTAGGATCAAAACTTTGTAACTTTTGCATAGATTGTAACTAGGACCAAAGTCTTGTAAGGTTAATCTACCAAATTGTACTCTTTTTTTTTTATTAATGACACTCGAAGTATTTTTGAACATGTAATTATATTTATTTTTTCTTTTTTTTTTGTATAAAAAATAAGTGGTGACTCCACACCACTTACCTAAAAAGAGAGGTGCCTTAAAGCACCCGAATCTCTTTTTGAAAGCACCTCTTGTGGCCTCTCACACTTGGAACTCGAGTTTGTCAAACTCGAGTTCCAAAAAGATGCTACATAACTAAATAACTTTGACCTAGTGTTTTTTTCCTAAATTATTCCTAAAATTATGTTATTTGGCAAAAAATTCTCTCGTTGTCTCGTTGCTAGCAACCCAATTCGCAACCTCGTTGGTAATACCTCTCTTCCTCTCTCTCTCTCACCAACAAAGACCAAAAACCAGAATCTTGATTGAACTACACCAAATCAACCCAAATTAATTTGGTGCAAGGGTGCAAAATGTCCCTCCAACCAACTGATGTAGTTCTTTCTATAACACCCCACTCCCCCCCCCCCCCCCCAAAAAAAAAAAAAACTAATTGGTCCACATAAAACTCATCCTTAATTGGTGTGGATATCTTATTATTCTTACTCCTTCAAACCTCTCATTTTATATTCCCTATTATTGGGAAATTTGAAGGGTGAGGAGAGGGGTTGCACTTAAATTAAAAAATAAAAATTAATGATTAAATTTTCTTTTATGATGTAAATTTATATATAATTCTTTAAAAATGACAATAAAAAAAAGGGTAGTATAACTTCAACCCAATATATAATTGGTGAAACTTTAAGTATTTAACCACCTAATAGCTTTTTATTGGATTAATATTTGAATATCTGGATTACATATTCTATATGTTCTTAATGCACATACCAAATTTCTTGCCAATGGAATACTGCTTACTATTTATTTATAAACTTATCTTTTATGCATAGTTTAAAAATATTATATTGAAAATTTACAAACAAAGAGGGTATATGAAGGTAATTTAATCCAATAGTGGATTTGTCAAAATCATTCAATTAAAAATATTTGAGTGATGCTATGTTAGGAACACACATTTGGGTATAGAATGCATTTAGTTAATTAGTTAGTTAGTTACAATTCCAAACATGTTAATCGCATTTAACACATGTAGGAATTATTAATGCACATGGAGAATAATAGGACTATTAGGATATGGTCATGTGGGCCAATAGAATAATTTTATGGTTCTGTAAATACCTACTTGTAATTAAATTTCTATCATTGAAGAATAAACCAACTCATTGCTTAGTGCATTTCCTCTCTCTCTTATTATTTCTCTTAGTAATGTTAATTTGTTTAGTGAGACAACTAAGTTTGTAGCTAAATTCTGTCCTTAACAAGCCCTTAAAAAAAAACCCCAAGAAAGATTTTATTTAACTAAAACTTTGAAAGAGATATAACTTGCAAAATTGATAATTAGACTCTCATGCAATGATTTCAAAATTAGAAAACTTGTAAAAGGAAATTGTAAGACTTTATTGGTATGTTTGGTAATTGTTTTTCCCCTTATTTTTTGTTTTCAAAAACAATTTTCTATTTTTGAGACTAAAAAACTTGTTTGGCAATCTAAAATGGACAGAAAATAAAAACTGTTCTGTAAACACAATTTGTGAAAGAAATTGAAAATATACAAAAGGTTTTTTTTTTCAATTTTTAATTTTCAAAAGTCAGTGGAAATATAGATTTAATTTAATGAATCTGTCTCATTTAATGAGTTAGCATTAGAGTTCAAATCTTAGTAACAACATACTTTAGTATTTTCTATTTTTTCTGCAAAAAACTTTTTTTTTTTTTTTTTAATTTCAACTAACCAAACATGTTTTTGATTTTAAAAACACAAGAAAATTATTTTTTATTTATATTCCCCAAAACAAATTTTTGAAAATAGAAGGACTTTCCATCCCTAATCTTCCATTTTAGGGGTTGTATAGTTTTCTTTTGTTCTCTTTAGGCAAGAGCCAATAAACTCTAGTCATGGATCCAAGTATTCTCTCTAACTTACAGAACCTGCAACTCACAAAAGAAGAAGAAGAAGCTATTCCTATCACAGTCACAAACTACTCCGGCCTCTTGGAAGAATGTTCCCTAAGTCTTTTTGGGCGGCTTCTCTCTGATCAGCAATAGAACCAACGTGCTCTGAAGAACACCCTTAGATCAGCATGAAAAATGGGTCCAGACATGAGAATTGTGGAAGTTGGAAATAATATACTCCAATTCAAGTTTAGCTCAAAATATCAAATGGAGTGGGTTGAGAGGTGTGGGCCTTGGAGCTTTGATAACAACCTCCTCTTGCTCTGTAGATGGAAAAAAGGGCTGACTTCCACAAATATTTCTTTCACCCATTCTCCCTTTTAGGTCCAAATTTGGGGTCTTCCTCTTGAGCATATGTCTCAGGATGTTGGGGAAAAATTGGCAGCAAGTTAGGTAAATTCATTGAAGCCGATAGGCGTTCGTGGCAATCTGATTAGGCAAAATTCATGAGAGTCCGTGTGGAGTTGGAGATTGATAAGCCACTAAGAAGAGGAGCTTATATTGCAAGCTCTGAAGGTGAACGACTATGGCTTACGTTCAAATATGAAAGGCTACCTAGTGTTTGCTTTGTCTGTGGAAGGCTTGGGCATGATAAAAAACATTGCCCAACATCAGGGGTCTGGCAAACTACTTGCCATCAATATGGAGACTGTTTAAGGGTGGGGTGGACCGCAAAAGTGGCAGCCAAAGAAAGGAACTCGAGTAAGGACACGATCCGAGTGAGCTCCGATGAGTTAGAAGTGTAGCAAATGACCCGGCCGGTGACTGGTTATGCTTCGACATGGCTTGAGGCTTCAAGTCTTGTGGGTGGGAAGCAAAGCTTGGAGAAAGGTGATGCCTGGGGAAGCGATAACACCACATGTGCAAATGGATAACTTGCTGGTGACGTACAAGCCTTCAGTAGACCTACAGAGCAGTTGATGAGTGCAGCGACAGGACAAGACTTGAGTGTTTTGGGTTCCTGTGAGAAGTTACGTGATCATCTAAGGCAGGATTCTTTAATTGAGCATAGAGGCTCTTTCTCCATGGGCCAAAAAGCCCTGCTTCACAAAGCCCAAAAGGCTTTATTTCTCAAGGGAGCCCGAGTACTAAAGCCCCTTTAGATAAAAACGAGAAAGACAACCCAGAGATGAAGAATCCGGCCAATGCTGTCTAAGTTTGTGTAATTTTTTAGGCCAAAGCTCATGGAAAAGGAAAACAGATTTTGGGTAAAGGCAATCTGAAAAAAGTTGCCTGTGCGAAAGGAAAAGTTAGTGATGATCAAATTCTTGCCCAGATGTTGAAGTTTAGAGCAAAGCGCTTGAGAGCGAATGAAGCTTCAAAGGAAGAGAACAACCGGGCTCCTAAGCGCCTTTATGAACTAGTCAACTTGGGTCTAGCTGGCGCAGTCTTTAGGACAGTTTAACTTGTTTGCACTTTTCGGTGCTTTTTGGGATCTTGGGCTTATCTTGCTGTTGTTAGTTTTGTCTTCTTGAAATGGGAGTTCAACAGGATAGTTTATAAGTTTTTAGCTGGCTGGTGTGTATAAGCTTTTTAGGTTTGGGTGGGTCCTTCTTGGTTTGCTATTCCTGCGCTGGCAGGTTAGTAGCTAGAGGTCTCTTTTCTTCTTTTGTCTTTCTTGTTGTATTTCTATTTCTTGAAGCAATGAATCTTTGTTCCCCTTCAAAAAATTGAAAATAGAAAATAGAAAACAAAAACTGTTACAAAAAATAACTAGTATATTTGTGTGTTTTTTTGTCATTATATGAATTTTTTTATTAGATTTTGTATAATTTAAGTTTCTTAATGACCACCACCACCACAATAATGCTTCATAGATAACAATAAGGCATGCCTACTAAATAGTTACTACACTACAAAGGATAGAGACAGAGCCGGCCCAACAAAATTTAGGGCCTAAGGCGAAAATTTTATATAGGGCATTTTTATATGTAAACATTAATTAAAAAAATTTATATAATACTAATTAAATTAAGATTAATTTGGTGTAAATACAGAAATTGATGAATAATACTAATTAAATTAAGTTTAATTTCATACAAAGGATTGAATATCATAGTTGAACTATAAATTTAAACAAAAAAATATTATTTAAAAAAAAAAAAAAAAACTTACTTTAACTTGGATATAACACTATGCATAGTTAAGTACAGTTGTAATCTAAATTTTAATTTTATATATTCTTTTTAAGAGAAAGAGATAGATAGATATTATTTGGTGTGTGACTTTGTAGGAGATTAGTTTACAAAAATTAAGATCTCAAACTATTAGAGGAGATTAGTCAAGATTGATGATCTATTACTTTTGCAGCTTTTTTTTTTTTTTTTAACATTTTAGGGTTTCAATTGGTTTAAATTTCTATTGGTCTCCTATTTTGGAAGTCTTGTTACAAATGAAAAAGAAAAATACTAAAGATGTTACAAAATGTTCACAATATAATGTGATAATAATTGTGATTGATGAATTTCAACAGCTTAATTTATTTGTGTTTGAATTACTTTTTTATGTAATTGGTGATATGTCAATTAAACTTTAACTTAAATCTATAGTAAAATTTGTGGTATCTTTAAAATCACTCTTTAAAAATAAAAAAAAGTACCAATTATTTAAAAAATGTTATATTTTTATAAAATTTTGGGCCTCTAAGGAGGGGGATGGGCCTTTTTTTAGTAGGGAATCTTTTTTTTGGGTTGTGGGGCCTTAGGCCTAGGCGTAAGTTGCCTAGGCCTTGGGCTGGCCTTGGATAGAGAATAGAGAGAAAAGCTTGAAGGTAATTGCTTTAAGTATTAACTAGCTGATGTCTGGTTTAGAATGCAAAACGAATGAAAAATTGAAGAAGCCACGAATGAAAAATCAATATGAAGTAACAACTAGTTAATACCTCACAAAAGTAACTACACTGGTTAATCCATGAATGAAAAAACAATTTAGAACGTAATGTTGATGTCTGGTTTAGAATGCAAAACGAATGAAAAATCGAAGAAGCCACGAATGAAAAATCAATATGAAGTAACAACTAGTTAATACCTCACAAAAGTAACTACATTGGTTAATCCATGAATGAAAAAACAATTTAGAATGTAATGTACTACTTAAGAGTATGTTTGGTTGGGGTGATTATTGGGAGGATGGAAAACTAATAAGAGAAAAAGTAAGAGAAAATATGTTTTTGGTTTGTTTGATAAGAGGTGAAAATGAGGGTGGATTTTGGTGGGGCCTATGAGTTTTTTCTTTAGGCCCACCAAAAATGAATCTCCCCAATTAGAGCATCCACACTGATAGAGTCATAAATTTAGCAACATCACTGGTCTTATTTCAGGTTTCAACATTGAAAACTCAAATAGTGTAAAACACTATAACTTGTGTTAGACCCTCAATTTTAAACTTACGGCTAAATAGCTTTTACTTTAACTTATTTAAGTGCAGAACAAAATTAAATGATACGCAATAACTGGAACTACTCTCTAAGCCATAACCGTAAGAAAGCAATAACAAATATAAAGTTTAAAGAGTAAAGGAAGAGAGATGCAAACATAAGATAACACTGAGACATGTTATCGAAGAGGAAACCGAAGTACTTGGCAAAAAACCTCTCTGTGCGGCCCTCCAAGTCGAAATCGATCCACTAGTGAATAAAGTTAGAGTACATGAATATCAAAAAGACCCTCTAAACCTAATCTACCAAATGTACTTAAACTCTTCAAGTTCCAGCTACCAACGAGCTTCACAGAGCCATGTCTTCAAAAATTATCTGGATCCTGCAATTAGTTCTAACTTGCATCCGTCAATCAATGACTTCTTTTAATGCTTCCCATACGCACTGAAATTTCTTTGAAAACTCAAAATGGGTGAGGTAAGTGTTTAGGCTAAGAACTTCTCAATGATGTGTAAATGGAAAGATAGGAGTAGAGCAAAACTTTAGAGAAATGATGTAGATGATTGTGGGTTTACAATCTCTAACTCTCAAGTGTATAGCTAAGTTTTTCTCTTTTAAAAGTTCCTTGGAAAAACTCCTTACAATTTTGTGGGTAATGTGGGCTTATATAGTGTTGGTAAAGGAATGAGAAAATCACACTTTAAAAAGCTCTAGGTAGTGAGTTTCGCGGGTCACTCGCATCTTGGCATGAGTCATAAAGTGACTCGTGAAATCCAGCCTGGCATGAGACTGTTCAAATTCCAACATGTGCTTCTCACATGGCCTTTTGCGGGTTGTCACTTGCGAGCTAATCGCAAAATCCCCTTCTTCACAAATCTTCACCAAACTCTTACACACAACCCTTACATTAAATCCCACAATAATATAAGGAAATGATTGAACTAAATTATAATCAAATTTGACACAGAATTAAAGCCAATATAAAAACATAGTTGTAAATCACAACTTTACAAACATAATAAAATAATGTAAACAATGCAATAAAATAATATATCCACTACAATAAAATAACATATATTATACATTAAAATAACATAAAAAATTACAACAATATAAATAAATACAAAACATACCGCCCACCACCACCACCACTACCCATAACCTACTCATACCTCTACCACAACCACCAAAATCAATCTACAACTACCCAAGAAAATTAACCCACAACTGTTGGGTGCAAGTGGACTCCATTGTCCAGCCCACACCAAAGTAGTGCTCATTTAATGAGCTTATGTTTATGTGACTTTCAAGTCACGTGAAGCTGTCAATTAAAATTAGGAAATAGTAATAGTAGTGCTTTTTAAGAACTATAATTAGAGTAGTGTTAGGAATCCTTGTGTTCCTAGGATTCATGTGGGGCAGCAAACTTATTATATAAAGCAAGGAGTGGGTGCCGCATAGAGGTGTGCCAAAAAGGAGTGCCACATATTGAAGAAAACAAAGAAAGAGGAAGTCGTGCAAGAAAAAATAGAAAGCAGCCAAAAGGGTGCCGCTTAGAGAAAAGAAGACAACTAAGAGAGAGCTGTGGTGGAGAAGAAAATAGAAAGGAGAGAGCAAAGTGTTTCCGCCTTTGAAAGCGATAATTAGTGTGTGAGAGAGTAAAGAAAAATAAGAGAGATTTTTCTTTAGCCATGAAACATACACAAGAATTATTATAATTGATTTGATAATAGTGAAATTATTCGGAGTTTGTCCCGTGGTTTTTCCCTTCAAAGAGAAGGGGTTTTCCACTTAAATTTTGTGTTCTTGTGTGTGATTGTTGTTTTGGATTGCTAATATTGTTGATAATATTATTTAGGACTCAACAAGTGTTATCCAAGCTAAGGTTAGAGTAGAAGCGGTGGCTGGAGAAGAAGGCAAGGCTTTAGGAATTAAGAAGTTTGGTGAAACAAACTTCAGGTATTGGAGGATGCAGATGGAAGATTATCTCTATAGGAAGAAATTGCATCTACCTCTTTTGGGGAAGAAACCTGATACTATAAAGGATGAAGATTGGAACCTTCTTGATAGACGGGTATTGGGAGTTATTTGATTGACTCTATCAAGATCAGTTGCACACAATGTTGTGAAAGAAAAGACCATAGTAGATTTGATGAAGGCTTTGTCTAGCATGTATGAAAAGCTATCGACTAACAACAAGATGTATCTAATGAAGAAGTTATTTAATCTAAAGAAGGCAGAAGGCCTCCTGTAGTGCAGCATCTGAATGAGTTCAATATAATCACAAATCAATTATCCATAGTGAAAATTGAATTTGATGATGAGGTTCATCCATTGATTCTTTTGGCTTCTTTACAGTTGGGAAGCTATGAGAATGGCGGTGAGTAATTTTCCAAGGAAAAGCAAACTCAAATATGATGATATTCGAGATTTGATTTTAAGTGAAGAGGTTCGCAGGAGAGATGCAAATATAGACAATACATAAGATCAAGCTTTTATCATGGAGAACAAGAGCATAAGTAGAAGCAGAGGACCTAATGATTGAAATTTCAATGATAGGTCACAATCAAGAGATAGATCTAAGTTCAAGGAAACTAGAGAATGTTTCCATTATGGAAAAAATTGGTCACTTTAAGAAGAGATTGTTGGCATTGGAATAAGGAACAAAACAAAGAAAAATATGAGAGAAAAGACCATAGTAGATTTAATGAAGGCTTTGTCTAGCATGTATGAAAAGCCGTCAGCTAACAACAAGGTGTATCTAATGAAGAAGTTATTTAATCTGAAGAAGGTAGAAGGCACTCCTGTAGCACAACATCTGAATGAGTTTAATACAATCACAAATCAATTATCCACGGTGAAAATTGAATTTGATGATGAGGTTCGTCCATTGATTCTTTTGGCTTCTTTATCAAACAGTTGGGAAGCTATGAGAATGGTAGTGAGTAATTCTACAGGGAAAAACAAACTCAAATATGATTATATTCGAAATTTGATTTTAAGTGAAAAGGTTCGCAGGAGAGATGCAAATATAGACAATACACAAGATCAAGCTTTTATCATAGAGAATAAGAGCATAAGTAGAAGCAGCGGACCTAATGATTGAAAATTCAATAGTAGGTTACAATCAAGAGATAGATCTTAGTTCAAGGAAACTAGAGAATATTTCCATTATGGAAAAAAGGGTCACTTAAAAAGAGATTGTTGGCATTGGAATAAGGAACAAAATAAAGGAAAACATGAAAAGAATAATAGTGAGAAAAATACTACAACTGCTATGATTGTTGAGGATGTTGTGGTGCTCTCTATTGAAGAGCAAAAGTGTGAGCATATTGCTAATAATGATGTTGAGTGGGTTGTTGATTCTGCAGCCTCCCACCACGTTATCCCTACGAAGGGGTTGTTTACCACATACAAAGCAGTAGAATTTGGTACAATGAAGATGGGTAATTCTAGTTACTAAAAAATTGTGGAAATTGGTGATGTGTGCATCAAAACAAATGTTGGTAGCACTGTGATGTTGGTAGCACTGTAATATTTTCTCTCTCCCTCTTTTTTCTCTCTCTCTTTTTTTTTTTTATTATTATTATTATTTTTTTTATCTTCACCTTTTCTTCACCATATCACATAATCTTCTCTCTTTCTCTATTTTTTTTTTTTTGAGATAATTACAGTAAACCTACCTGTGGTATGACCCGTTTTCACCTTACCTATCTGTGGTTTAATCATTTATATTTTGCCCACCTGAACTTCAATCTGTTTGCTCTCCATTACCCACCTCACCCTCAGACGTTAGAAAAACACATTTTTAATACAAATCAGAACATAACACGGGTCAAAAACACAAACTATTGAAACTTTTCCTCATGAGCCCTAGAAATTTTGAGACAACCCCAATATCACAATTGGTTCAAAGTAATTATAATCATTTTTCATATGCAAACATTCTAATGTTCCACCGATCAAACTACCATAACTGCTATTATTTTTTGAATAATTAAGCTTAAGAACAACATCTGGGTATTTTGAACTAAACGAACCAACATAACTCTTCCTTGATACGACCATACAGAGCTTCCCAGAAGATTCTGACCAATACCCATTAACCGAAAACACCGAATCGTCTTTCCAATAACTAATACTTCCCAAACGTCGCCGACCGAAAATAGAGTACTTCCATGGGTCTCAAATGTACAAGGTGGCTTTGACCTTGTGAACGCCGTGGGAGGTGGTGTTTTTGATATATGAGGGTCGAAGGAGAGAGATATCTTGGACTTAGTGGTTCGGTTGAAGAGTCCGACACCGCCAGAGAAAAATGCGACTTGGAAGCTGAGAAAATCGTTGGAGTGGGAGATAGGGACATTGCTAGAGGATAAAGGGGGCTCGAAAATGATGTCATTGCAGTCAGTGCTGGGAGATATCTAGAGGGCCTCATCTATGATCTATCTAACCCAGTCCACATAGTAGAAGAAATACAAGCTTGTTTCAGCTGTTTCAAAGGATTAATTTCCAATGGACGTGTGCACAAGCAAATAGTGTAGTACATTAGCTAATAGTCCAAAGTTGTCTTCTGCTGAACTAGTGTGGCGGTGGGAAGTTAAGGAATAAGAATAAGATGCAGATGAGGGGACTGAGCGTGAATTTCAATTTCTTAGGATTTGGAGAAGAAGAAGGGGGGTTTTCATGTTTCTAGGGCTCGTGAGGAAAAGTTTCAATAGTTTGTGTTTTTGATCCGTGTTATGTTCTAATTTGTATAAAAATGTGTTTTTCTAACGTCTGAGAGTGAGGTGGATAATGGCGAGCAAACGAATTGAAGTTAAGGTGGGCAAAGTGTAAATGATTAAACCACAGATAGGCAAAGTGAAAACGGATCATATCACAGGTGGGTTTACTGTAACTATCCCATTTTTTTTCCTTCTTTTTCACTGATTCAAGTCGTCTCCCTCACTTCCTGCTGTTTCTTTTTTCTTTCTTCTTCACCGTATCACAGATCACTTCTCTCTTTCTCAATTTTTTTTTCCTTTCTTCTTCACCAATTCAAGCTCTCTCCCTCTCTTCCTCCTCTCATCACCACTTCACTGAAGCGAAGAGCCAAGCCGCTGCTGACCAGAGCCTGAAAGAGCCTGAAATTTCTTTCCAAAGACCTAAGCTTGGTGGTGGTGGTTGTTGCTGGTTTTTTTTTTTTTTTTTTTTTTTTTAAATCAAAGCTGTGGTGGCTTGTTGTGCCGTGAGTTTTATTTTTGTGGTTGTGGGTTAATTTTCTTGAGTAATTGTGGGTTGATTTTGGTAGTTGTGGTGGTGGTAAGAGTAGGTTGTTGATAGTGGCGGTGGTGGTGGGTTGTGTAAAGAGGTGGTTGACCAGGGTGGGCTATATGTTGTTGTGTGTAGTGTATGTTATTTTATTATGATGAAAATTAAAATAAGACTAATGATATTGAGTGTTTTCTAAAATGAAGAGATAAAATAGATAAAATAACTTTTTGTGAAGGTAAATTACTAAATTTATGACTTCCGCAATGTGAATTCCCTGAGCTATAGTAAACAGCTACTCTTGGCTGTTTACCGCAGCATGAAGGCAAAAAATTTACCTTTGTGGAGATGAAATAGTCTATTTTGCTCATTGTGACGTTATGGCCTTTGTTTTGTCATGTTCACACTTTTCTTCTTTATTTATTTTTCCTTCTTGTCCAGCATTAACGTACCCGCAGGACCTACCAACGCTGCAACGCATTTGTTATTTTCTTAATTTTTTTTTAAGCTGTACATTGCCCATTGATACCTCCATTGAACTTTCTACTGGAATTTTTTTAAAAATATATAATTATTTGAATTTTTCTTTAAATCTGGGATTTTTCTTCTTTTTTAATATATTATTTTAACCAATTTATAGTAGAAAGTTTAGTTACAAAAACGATTGTAGTTTTACGCTACAAACTCACTCAATATCTCTTTATTGGAGGTGAAATTTGACAAATCCACCATTGGATTGCATCTTCTTCTTATATCCTCCATGTTTGCAAAATTTCAAGAAAATTAAAGATCAATAGTTATGTCATCAATAAATTTTTATATTGTAAATTTTTGTAATTTAAAATTATGCATAAAATATAAGATTATAGATTATATAGTAAATGATATTCGATTGACACAAAAATTGACATGTGCATTAAAAACGTAAAGAACATATAATTTAACGGTTAGATTTTCAAAATATGTAGAAATATTTATTTTATTAAGTGAGTTTGTAGCCTTAGGTTACAACCAATTTTGTAGCTAAACTTTATCTTTTAATTAATCATTTTTATAATTTGTCAAATTAGTTCAAATATATTTTCTAAAAAAAAACTTTCATAAAATAAATTATTTCTTATATCCTATATAATATAGACATAAGAGTAAATTTATACTAACTACACATTTTATCCTCTCATCTTTCTTTTAAACCAAACAAAGTTTTTTTTTCATCCGTCAATTTTTTCATCCCACCAATCAAACACAAATGAAAGAAAATAAAATTTTTTCTATTCTTCTACTTTTTCATCACCTTTTTATTTTTTATTCTCTTACTTTTTTATCATCCCAATCAAACAGACCCTAAGACTTGTTAGTTTTAGGGGAAAAAAAAAAAAAAAAGATTTCTCTCAAGTTTATTTAGGAACAGCTTATCTAGTTTTTTGCTAAAAAATTTTGTTGGAAGTGTGCTAAAATATACTTGTACTTTAAAAAAAATTTGAAAAGATGAAAAAATACAAGATTTTAAAAAGCAATATATAAAAGTTAAAAGAGAAAATTTTAAAACTAAAGTTTGATGCTAAACAGCCTAAGCAAATGTCCTCAGCAGCAATTAACCATCCAGCAAAATTAGCGTCGGAGATGAGAAAACTCTTGAAACCCCAAATGACAGGATCGTCCATCCCGTATTATTGTAGTGTTGTTCATTACAAAAATTATAATGTAATTACATAATATTAGAGACAAAGAGGATATTTTATTTATAAGAAAAGAAAAGAAAAAATGAATAGAAAACATACGTTGATTTGTAATTAACAACATTAATATACTACATGATTTATAATCGATTTAGAATGTAAAGCAAGTTAATACCCCTGTCTACAAATCATCCAAGAAACTTTTACAGAATACTAATCTCTTCCCAACAAATAATAAATTTTTGTAGAGATCGCCCACTTGCCATTGGTAGCCAAAGATCTAATTTCTGAAGTTGGACATGCCTACTTGGCAACATTACTACACATACACCATGACCAGGTCTTTGGGCAGCCATAAGTCATTACGAGACTGCACTAGCAAATCAAAATTTATAGCTTCATGTGATGGTCAGGATCTACAAGGAGTCTCATAAAACTGTGCATGTACATGATACAATAGTTGGCATCACTATCTTGATGAATTATTAGATTGAGAGGTATCTGCACGATTTAGACGTTTCTTTCGGTATCTCCATGCTACCTGAATTCGGCTTGCTGCAAGCGATCTCCAATAGGGTGATTCATACCTGCAATAAAGCAAATTTCAGTATTATACGAGGCATTAGAAAATGCACTTTCCAATCATCATAACTAAGAAAATCACTTGCTTTTACAATATGTGTTGTTATTCATCCTAGAAAAATAAGTGCTACCTCAGAAATCATGTTGCCAAAAAAAATGTGAATTAGTTAGGCTCAGTTTGGCAGGACTACAGCTTTGTAATATATGTGAAGCTGTATTTATCAAAGCACGCTTCTGAATCAAGCTTTCAGATAAAAGTTGAAAGCAAAAACCTTATGGCCCCTTGAACACGTGGTTTCCGCAAGAATCTTTTAAAAAGACTGGTGACTTCCTCAATGTCTGCAGCTCGGAGTGAAAATGCTTCTACATTTGTTAAGCATGTTACTGTCCTGTTGCTAAGCAATCTCTGTCCAAAAATCCTTATTTTTCTTCCATCTGCAATAGAAACCATGTTGATAAATGGTGAATTTAACCAATTAATCTAACACACTCCTTTACACATGGGCCTAAATTTCCCTTATTAAGTGAGGCCCAACATGTTGGAATTTTTTAAATGGAAGGTAAGGTGGAGATAGGTTTTGAACCCAAGACCTCCTGCTCTGATACCATTATAAATTACTGTTGTTCCAAAAGTCTATGATATTAGGAAATGGTTGATTAATGAATCTAACAATAAAATATGCTGCTGCCTTTCAAATGCAGGAATCATATAGTAAAGCCAAAATTCTGGCTATTTCACGTTCTCAAGGTAGTATTTGAAAATTATAAAGTTAATTAATGATTAACTATATACCTTTGCTTACTGAAGAATGCTCAAGACACCATGTTAGAAGTTCCTCACCACAAACATCCCCTTCAGATAAGGGAACTAATATGCCATCTTCTCCTTTGCTCTCTGCTTTTCCACGTACAATGAAAACCATCTTCTCAACCAGACCACCATGATATAAAATTTTGCTTCCTTTAATGTATATCTTTTGCCTTAGTCTCTCACAAATGGCATCTAAGACAGGATCATCCATTAGGGCAAATATCCGAACCTGCAGTAGATTTTTAAATCCTCAATAGTTTATGAATATATCAAACTTAAGCATGTAGTAGTTTGATGGGCTCAACTTAAGCATGTTAGTCTAGGGAGACGGATTTTCTCTAAGCAGAAAATCAAGGAAAAAAAAAAAAAAAAGAACTCGAGACATGAAACCCTAAGGCCCTGTTAGGTTGGAGGATAGAAAATAAGTGTATTTTCCATCATGTGTGTTTCGTAGAGAGGATGGAAAAGTAAAAGGATAAAGAGTAAATTACTATTATACCCTTATTATTAAAAGTGGAACAATGAAAAAGTGGTAGTTTTGTACTTTTCTTCTCAATGCCCTCTTCTCCCCAATTTGGAGAAGAAGAAAATAGTGGGCCTGGCCGGAAAATTCTGTCAGCCCCATTTTCTTTCCTCTCCCTTTTCATTCCAAACAAACAATGGAAAATCACATTTTCCTCTCCCTTTTCTTTCCCCCATTTTACATCCTTTCACTTTTCACCCCAACCAAACATAGTGTTAACCAAAAAGGAACTGGAAATTAACAAATTAAAAATGGCAAATCTGATGAAGTTAATTTTTAAAACTAGTTGTTTACTAGTGCTTATGTTGTATGATAAGTAAATCCTTTCACTTGTAACAGAAAGTTAGTTGATAGATTGTTAGTGAAAAGTGCAATAGCCCATTAGTTAGTTAGAGATGTTTGTTAGGCTTTGGCCAATCACATGGCAGCCACATAATAGGTTCTGGTAACTAACTTTCTAGCCAATCAGCAGCTTGCCTATGTATCTATAAATAAGCAAGGCTGTCCCCATTGTAACAAGTTGAACTTGAATCCAAGAAATCTACCTATGAGGTATTATTCAAAGAGTGTGTCTCTTGAAGAGCTAGTTCTTTTTTTCTTTTCTCTAAGCAACTTAGCTATCTAAAACATCTTTCCTTTCACCATTTTCCCCCATCATAATTTGGTATCAGAGCTTGAGATCCTTAGGATTCAAGTTGGTTTGCAATTTGTTTCTTCATTTTCTGTCATCAAGAACCTATCAAGATCCTATTTTGATTTCATTTTTCTTATCCTCTACTAGCGAGTCTAAGAATTTGTGAAGATGGCAGCCATAGTTTACAATAGAAGGAACAAGAAAGGTTCTGCAGCACATGAACCTGAGGTGCAGGTTCATCCTAGGCAGCAGCCGCAACCACACCAAGAAGGAGAACCTCAGGTGATATTGGAGTAGATTGTGGAGCTGCTAAAGGGGTAGCTTGCTGCCTTGACTGAGGAAGTGAGAAGAAACCAGCGTTATCATCCTAGAAATGATGAACCTGCTGAAGATGTTGAAACTGACAGTCACAGCAACTTTAGTAACCCAATTGGTCAGCCTAGAGGAGGTGTTCCAAGGCAAGTGCCTAGTCCTCCAAGGGGAGAACCAAAATGGGAATCAAACTTCAAGATTGAGTTACCTAAGTTCTACGGTAGCTTGAATCATGAAGAATTCATGGATTGGCTTAACCAAGTGGAAATAATCTTTGATTTCCATGAGGTACCAGATTCCAAGAAGGTGAAATTGATCTCTATCAAGCTGAGAGGGAGAGCTTTAGCCTGGTGGGAACAGCTCCAAGTTCAAAGAGTTAGGAGGGGTAAAAGAAAGATCCAAAATTGGTGCAAGATTAAGCAAAAAATGAGAAATTAGTTTCTACCTTTCAATTATATGCAGTCCTTGTACAAACAACTGCATAATTTGAAGTAACATGGCACTGTGGAAGAGTATACAGAGGCATTTTATCAACTAGTAGATCAAGTAGACCTAAATGAGAGTGAAGAGCAGATGATTGCAAGGTTCTTGAGTGGTCTTAAACCATCAATTCAAGATGCCTTATCATTGCACCAATTGTGGTCTGTTTCCAAAGCTTACAATAGAGCTTTGATGTTTAAGAAGCAACTTGCAAGAAAAGCTTTTTTGCAATTCCATGCTTATGGTGGTAGCAAAAGTACCCAAGTCAGTACTCAAGGAAGGCTAATTACTAACAATGCACAGCCTTTCAAGATTGACAGTGTAAGCTTGCCTTCAACTTTTGGTATAGTCAAACCAGTTTCTAAAGTAGCACAAAGCTTTACATTAAAGTGCTACAAGCATGGAGAAGCTGGGCACAAAGCCACAGATTGCAAGAAAAGGGGAGTTAATGCTCAAGCCAAGGGCAAAGCTTTGATGATTGAAGGTTGTGAAGACTAGAAAGATGAAGAATTTACAATATCTGAAGAAGAAGAAGAGGAAATGTGTGATAGTGTGTATTGATAATTGAAGACATAGAGAAGGGGAATGCATTCAAGAACCTGTATATGATCAATACGTGGAAGAAGAAGTAGATGCTCATATAGAGGAAGAAGAGGATTTATCATTAGTAACAAACGTCTTGCAAGTTCCAAAGAAAGAAATGGAGGATGACGAGTGGCTTAGAAGAAGTGGTTATGAGAATATGGTGTCACAAGAAGTTTTTAACAATCTTGAATTGAAGAATCAATACCAGCCCCAACCACAAAAGCTATCTTGCTTCAATAAAGGAGGTGAGGTTAGAGATTCTAGAAAGTGCTTAGTGTTCTTAATTAATGACTTTCAAGATTATGTTCTTTGTGATGTGACAACCATGGATGTTTGCCATCTCTACTTAGGTGCAAAAGATTATGTTCATATCAAACCATTTTGGGTGGAAGGAGCAACACATCCAGCTTATACAAGAAAGGAGATCATTACACATTGCAGCCAAAGAAGGCGAAAGCTAGTCTCAAACCAATGGTCAAAATGAAGAAGGTTGGATGCAAGAGCATCTACATGGCTGCTTACACTTGCAGCCTTGACACAAAGCAACAACAGACCTTAATCTCTAGCATGATGCAGCAGCTTAATGCAGCAACTAATGAGAATGCAGATCAATGGAACTACCAGGTCATATGCATATCTCCAACAGTTTCAATGTGCATCACTTGCTGCCCTGTCATGCACCAGATCATCTTACAACTAGCCACCCTTGAGGACAAGTGTGTTCCAAAGAGGGATGGTCCTAATGCAGTTCATTTTTAAGGCCAGTTGTTTACTAGTGTTTATGTTGTATGATAAGTAGATCCTTTCACTTGTAACAGAAAGTTAGTTAGCTGATAGATTGTTAGTGATAAGTGCAATACCCTATTAGTTAGTTAAAGATGTTTGTTAGGCTTTGGCTAATCACATGGCAACCACATGGTAGGTTCTTGTAACTAACTTTCTAGCCAATCAACAGCTTCCCTATGTATCTATAAATAAGCAAGGTTGTCCTCATTGTAACTAGTTGAATTTGAATCCAAAAAATCTACCTATGAGGTATTATTCCAAGAGTATGCCTCTTGAAGAGCTAGTTCATTCTTTCTTTTCTTTAAGCAACTTAGCTATCTAAAACATCTTTCCTTTTCACCATTTTTCCCCCATCAAAATCAGGGTACATATATAAGAAACACCAGAAGCCCCAAAAATCCACACATCTAAGCTAGGCTTCACTTACTGTTTTTTTCAATTTTAGTGTCCTTTAGATGAAGCCTCCTCTTAACTCACCATTTCAATGATGGCAATATGATGATAAAAAGGTTTATTTCAATAACAATATTTTGTTAGAGTTTGATTAAGGTCTTTTTAATCAAGTTTGGAGAAAGAATGTGTGGTTTGAGAGACCGCTCTTGACTTTTGTCTAGAGTGTGTGGCGTGAGAGACCCACTTGACCCTTCTTATGTTAATAGACCTTTGGTCATTTCTCTTTAGGATTATGGTTATTTTACTTCTGTTCATATGATAATTCTAATAAGGCCAAAACTTTAGGGCTTAAAATTATAAGGACAAAAGTGAGGATTTCACTAAATCTCAAGGTGATTTTTAGGCTTTCCTCTTTTTAAAGCTTCTAACTTACTGAAGCTTGAACATGCAAGAAAATTCTTTCGTGGATTGAGTTAAAAGGATGAGGGCAGATTCACTATTCAGAATAACAACTAAAGTAAAAGGGGAGAATTGGTTAGTAGAGCCATATAATTCAATCCCAGAAAAATTTCTACTAATGATCGCACAACAGGTATGCAGCAAGAAGCATATAAACAAATTGATCCTAAAATTTTTATTACTGTGGTCACTTGGACTGACCAGTGATAATTCATCTTCAAAACTGATAATTTGAAAGAAAAGAAACACAAAAAAGGAAACCATGAAAAGTTTTGTACTTTCTAGAAAAGATGGTCTCATTGTCAGGAAATATCTGAAAATATAGCATATCATGACAAGCATGACTCAATTGTTAAAGTTTAGATGACCCTATCTTCCCCAAAAAAAAGATGACCCTTGATGTGCAGTTTGATGGAGATTTGGTTTTGACTAAGAGCATTTAAATTTTTTGGTAAGAACCAGGTGAAGTTTACATCAACTGTAATAGTTTATCATATGATAAGATTCCAATAAGAGAGAGAAGTTTTGATTGATGATGTGGAGCAAGTTATTCCTAGAATTGACAACATTCGAATTTTTCTATGATGTTGGTAGAGCAGGCCCATTCAAAATAACATACAAAACCTCCAAAAGTTGAGTCCCATGTGACATTTTTTATTATTTTATTTACACATTAGATGTGCCAGATCAGCTATGCCTCTTAGAACTCGAGTTTTAGAGACTCGAGTTGCTTAAGTGAACTCCAGTATCTAAGACTTGAGATGCCAATTAAAGAAATTTTTTGGTTTTCCTACTACATAACAAAAATGTTAGCAAAATCAGGCCAAATGGCAAAAAATGCCTTACCAACTAGTATGGGTGGCAAAATTTGACACTACTTGCGAACCCGACACGACTAACCTGTTTATAAATAGGTTATAGGTCGAGGCTAAATGGGTTTGGGTCATATTCAGATTGACATGGTTAACTTGTTTAATAAACAGGTCGTGTTCGTGTTCAACATACGAACCCGCCCGACTTGTTTAGCTTATGAAGTTATTAGTTATTTTGATATTATCACTTAATTTATAGTTGTTTTTATATGTTTATTATTATATTTATGGTTGTAATTGTATTTCAATTTTAGATATATGAGAATTGATAAAAATTATATAGGTTAGGTATGACCTATTAATCAAATAGATTATTAAACGGGCGATTTGTATTGACTTTTACATGACTTGTTAATTAAACGAGTTAATCATGTTGGGCTGGGTCGACTTGTTTAACAAACAAGTAGTGTTCGAGTTGAGAATTCCTGACACGTTTACTAAATAGGTCAAGTTCGGGTCAACCCATATAGCCGAATACTTATGGCTCGACACGACACGAACCCGACCCATGAACACGAATTGCCACCCCTACCAACCAGTATTTAATGTACTGGTGCATAAACTGGTAGACAAAACGCAGGCTCTGTATCAGCTCAAATACCGAACCGTGTTGGGGTGTTTTGGGTACTTAGGTTGTTTTCAGTGAAACCCTGTTTTAACCCGGAGTAGAATTTGGACTAAGTTGTAATTTTTTTAAAAGAAAAAATTGTGCATATTGGTAATTTTCCTCCCCAAATCAGACGTCAGGTACATTTCTATCTTTAATTGCTTAATTTAATTTTTTTTTTTAATTTTATTTCTCTTTTTAAAATAATTCCACTATGGGTACAAAAAATGATTTGGTTATTATCTAGGAATCACGGGTGAGGATTTGGGTTCAGGTGTGAGTGTGGTGCAGTGTCATGGTAATTTTTGAAAAAGTAAGACACAGGTGAGGCGGGATACATTTATTAATTAATTAATTATAAAATATATTTTTATTTATATTTTGTATATATTATTAAGCATTTTTTGTCGAATAATGTTAAATATATATATCAATTTAAGAGCAATAATGGATAATAAAGTGAATATATAACTATAAAATGATAAATCTATAATAATTATAAATCTATATTTCAGCCAATATATCAAATTAATTTTTTTTTTTGAATAAGTATTTCGGCCCATATTGGCTCCTATTTTGGACCGAATTGAACCACGTCGGAAAAAAAAAAAAAAAAAAAAAAACGTCAGGGGACACGCATGCAGCTGCGTCAAGGCAGCACAGCGCGTCCAGCCTAGTCTAACACGGGTGTGCCGACCAAAACGGTGCACCCGTGCTTCCTTGGTTATTATTCATGACCTTTTCATGTTATAAACCTTTTATATTGAGTGATGAGATGCCATGAACCATATAGTTCTTATATTTATTTTATGAGGAGTATTTATAATTATACACACACAAGCACACACAAATACCGAAATAATTGATCACAATCCAATCTGAAACAGCCACCGAAAATAGTATACAAAACTTTGCTTTACACACTGATCTGCGAATATCATTGGTGAGATTGTCTTAAGGCATTAATGTTTGGAATAGAGGAAAGAATCAAGGGAGGACACATGATCAAGAAGAGAATGGAACAAAGCTCACCGCAATTTAATAATTTTAGGAGAAACTAATTACAAGCGGGGCTACAATTGAAATCTATAAAATGGGTATAAAGCTAGGGGCAAAACAGTAAGAAACCTAGCCACCCTCTGCCGTTAACCCCACAACCATAACCCATCAACTTCCCATCACCAGAGATCGCATTTGTCGTTGTCGTCCATCGCCAATCCCTCATTCCAACTCCAACAACTACAACAAAGCCAGGTTTGCTGGGCTGGAGGTGTCGACTAGCTCCAACGACTGCTTCGGGGGTCTTGTGACATTGTTCTGTTGTTGCCTGACCGCGATTCCATCGTGGTTCTAGTTGGCTTCCACTGGCGACCCACAAACACCCTTTTTAGCCTCCAATTGTAGCTCTGACCACCATGCCTCCATCGGATTTTCTTTCTTGGTTACCAATATGCTCTTCTATGGTTCAACTCCTTGTCTTTGTTCTAACATGTCTTGATTCTCAATGTGGGTAATCCTTGCCGGAACCCCTTTTTGTTGATTTGGTCTTTTTTTTTTCTTGGATCCTGATGTTATTTATGTTACTGAGGTATTCTTTTTTGGATTTTTTGGAGTGGCTATGGTGAATGGTTGTTGGACTTGTTTATTATTGGGATTTTTTGGTGTTGAATTTGTTTAGTTGTAGTTAGTTGACTCACTATTGGAGTTTCTTTCCAAAGTCCACTAGTTTATTGGTTTATTGTGAGTTTGTTGAAGCTTGAGATTGCTGCTATGGAGACCAAAAATAGTGTTCAACCCACTAATTATTTATTGTCTCCAAACATGTTATCCATTACTTCCATTCGTCTTAATGAAAGTAAGTAATTATGCTCAGTGATTCTAGGTAGTTGAACTGTTTCTTCTTGGTAGAAAGAAGTTTGATCATGTGATAGTTGACCCCTGCACCTACAAACTCAAAATATGTTGATTGGAGAGTCGAAGATGCACAAATTCGGAGTTGCTTGTAGAAGAGCATAGATTATAAGATCAGTTGTGGTTTGGTTTTCTTACCAATTGCTAAACTTGTTTAGGAACAGGCCAAGAAACTTTACTTTGGTGTTAACAATTTGAAGAGAATTTATGATCTTCATCAAGCTTATTTCTCCCTGACTCAGTGATTTTTGTTTAGAAGACTATTATAACAAGCTTAAAGGTATACATTCCCTTCCTCTAGTACTAATTAATATACTTCTAGTGATAAATCTGCTTTTGCCACTTCTATGGGGAGTTGTAGAGGTGGTTGTGGGGGCCGAGGTTGTGGAGGTCATGAACAAGGGGGTCGTGGTAGAGGACGTGACCTTCGTAAGTTCACTTATTGTCATGGTGAAAATCATATGGTAGACTTCTGTTGGAAGTTGTATGGTAAACCCTCGGCTCACCAAGCTAGTTTTTAGGCTGAAGAATTGACTTCATAGTCACTTCCACCAATATCCAGAGTAGTCTCTATCCATAATGAAGAGTACAATCGCCTCATGTCTATGCATTCTGATTTTGTTGGGTCTAGCTCTACAGGTACGTTGGCTTAACAAGGTACTTCCACTACTTGTCTTGCCACTCATGACCTTGGTCATTGACTTAGGTGCTTTTGATCATATGACAGGCACCTAACATTGAGCATTCTAGCAGTCTTCCCAGTATTACTTTAGCAGGTGACTCAATCACTATAGTTTTTGGTTTGGGCACTAGTAATCTCAATCCTAATCTTTCTCTCTTCTGTCTTATATATTTCTGATTTTCCTTTTAATCTTTTGTAAATTAATAAGATTACTAAATTTTTGAATTGCGCTGCCCTTTTTTTAATCTACTCATTGCATCTTTTAGGATCTCAAGATGAAGAAGATTCTTGCAGGAAGGCATGAAGCTAGTGGACTTTACTACCTAGATTGACATGGTTCTTCGAGTTTAGTGGCTTCTTACTCGTCTATCTCACCTCTTCAGCATCATTGTCTCATTGGCCATCCCTCTCTTTAGAATTGGAAGTTGTTAGTCCCGACATTTCGTCAAATTGCATCCTTACAATGTGAAGCATGTCAATTGGGTAAGCAGCATAGGGTGCCTTTTGTCACTAGGTGTGAGAGTCAGGTCAATACTTCATTTTGATATTTAAGGCCCCAATAAACACTCACTCATTGTTGGGGCTTAGATATTTTATCATTTTTGTTAATGATTATACTAGAGTCACCTATCTTTACCTTATGAAAAAAAAGTCTGAATTGTGCTCAATTTTCAAATCTTCTTTTTTTTTTTTTTTTTTTTTTTTTTTTTTTTTTTTTTTTTTTTTTTTTTTTGTTTTTATTTTATC